>NC_143059.1:28450833-28602348 GCF_052426305.1 Pelodiscus sinensis | reverse complement strand
CCCTGAGGCATACAGTAGTTCCATGAGGCGTACAGCTAGTTCGGATTAGGAAGCCTAATCCGAACTAGCTAGTCCATGCCACGTGTAGCCGCGCGGCACGCAGTCCAAACTAGCCGGCATTTAAAAATGGCGCCGGCCGGCTTTATGCAAATGAAGCCCAGGAAATTCAAATCCCGGGCTTCATTTGCAACTCCGTATGACTATATTACCCCCCCTAGTTCGAACTGGGGGGTAGTGTAGACATACCCCCAGAGAGGCAGAGACTTCACACCTTGACTCAGTGGGGCAATGCCGTGATGGGACTCAGCACAGATTGAGACTTGCCTAAGAGCACTTTTAAAGGGAGTGGTGGTTCCTTTGATTTGGAAAAAAATATCCCATGTAATTTACAATGATAAATAGAAAGAATGAGCTGAAATGTTCAGCAATTTTGTGACCAGCTAAATGTAAAGGCAGACTTTTCCACCTGCGAGACAAACCCATAAGTGACCCAACCTCCTCTCTGGAAAACCCTTCCCAATCCAATCAAAATAGCTAGTTGTTCATCCTGCCCACTACAGCATAGGAAAAAAAGAGCTTTATTGTCCCTGCTTTCTGTATGCTGTTTCTAGCACATCCAGGGGTCCTTCCATATAGACACATTAGACTCCTTGAGCTGAGTGTGTGTTCTATATAGCCAATATCATTCAAGAACTATCAGCCATCTACCTTTACATATATTTTAGCTTTTACATTTTTGGGTGAATGGTTTAAATAAGAACGCAAGGTAAATAGCCTTGATAGAGTCAGGCAACTACAAATTTCCCCAAGACCTCCTTGCTAATGCCTCTCATTCCTGATTTACACTACTAGCCCTGACACTCATTTTCTGGCCACAGCCTACTCACCGATCCAAACAGTGAGAAACACAAATCTATGATTCTATAATAAATTGCCTAGAAAGGTGGTGGAATCTCCATCACTGGAGACATTTAAGAGCAGGTTAGACAGTCACCTATCAGTATGATCTAAATGGTGTTTGGTCCTGCCATGAGGGCAGGGGACTGGACTTGATGACCTCTCGAGGTCCCTTCCAGTTCTAGTGTTCTATGATTCTATAAAAAACAAACAAACAAGGAAGAGACTTCATTTAATTTCACTGTTGATCCCAAAAGGAGCTGAAGTTATGCCAGGCAGACAGGGAATACATTAAACTGCTGCATTATAAAGCCTTTGGATTTGGCATAACTAGAAAAACACATTTTAAAACCTTATGAATATGAAAATAAACTATTAGTTGCATAGTAAGTTGATAAAGTTCACCTCTTTGTGCTTAAGCTCTCGTTGGTTCTTTCCATTGCTAACCCTATGTTTTACTAAAGCAAAGTAGAATCCCATTTGCCTGCTCTGTCTCCCACTACTCGGACTATCAATAACTGGAATGGGCACTCTGTTGGATGTGACTATCCACTTCTTGGAATGACAGGAGCACTGATGGTGCTAATGTGTGTATATACATTAAACCCAGTTGCCATGATGGAAATTCACACTGGCAGTTGGCAAGCGTTCAGCAAGACCCAGGCAACCTTTTTTGGTAGAAGACCTGCAAAAACCATACGCTGTCACTGTGGTGTCCTTGCTTTTTTGCAGTGGACTGAGTATACTTTGTGTAAGCATGAGCTTCATATAGCTAGACTCCTAGACATATAAAGCTTAGTTACTACATAATTATAGGATTTAACTGGAATGTAACTCGGTAGATGGGGTAAGTTGGAGATCAGATATCATACTTATCAGATGTCATTTAATATTTTTAGCCATTAATTGGTGCTATTTTTCAGTTTTGTTAAACACCAATTAGTTGCCTAGATATTTCTTGTGGATTAAATGTTCTATTCTCCCTCTAACAAAGCTCATGGCTAACTCACTGTTCCCTCCAACAAGTTCTCTGTTATAGCACTCTTGTTGGCATAGTGTAAAGCAGTAGCATTTTTATTTTCAACTACTAACGGTCAGATTTGTTTTACAGCTTCAGCTCTTTCTAGCATTCCAAACATTTGGCTCCAAGGGTTCATAGGACTTACTGTTCTGCTGTGGGGAAGCAGGATTTGTCAGGGTGGGCTTATATTTTCTGCTGCTTGAGGAGTGAATGTCACACTTGCTAAATGAATCATATACAGTAAACTTCCGATAATCCGGCACCTTTAGGACCCAGGGGGTTCCAGATTATCAGATATGCCGGACTATCAGAAGGGGGGGCTATGAGGGGTCTGGAGTGGGGTGGGAGGGGATGCCACCCCAGACCCCTCATAGCCCCCCTTATGATAGTCTGGCTGTGCCCCAGGCGTCCCTGATTCAGCCGCTGCTGGTCAGTTTCAGCAGCAGCTGAATCGGGGAAGCCTACAATAGAGCAGCTGGGGTGCTGCCGGGTTGGTCCCGCAGCGCCGAGGGGCAGCGCTACAGCACCAACCCAGCAGCACTCCAGCTAATCTTGGGGACACCTGGGACAGAGCAGCTAGGGTACTGCCCGGTTGGTCCCGTAGCACTGCCCCTCGGGGCTGCGGGACCAACCTGGAAGCACCCCAGCTGCTCTTGGGGACGCCTGGGGCAGAGCAGCTGGAGTGCTGCCGGCTGAATCCCGATGCCTGGGGCAAAGCAGCTGGGGTGCTGCCGGGTTGGTCCCATAGCCCCGAGGGACAGCGCTACGAGACCAACCTGGCAGCACCCTAGCTGCTCTGCTCCCGGCTTCCCCAATTCAGCTGCTGGTCAGTTTCAGCAGCAGCTGAATGGGGGAAGCCTGTCCGGCTGCCCCAGCACTTCCGGGTTCCTGATGGTGCCGGACCATCAGGAGTCCCGGAGCATTGGATGCCGGACTAATGGAGTTTTACTGTACTTCAAATTCACATGATTTTTTTAAATGCTTATGAGATTTACAGTCCTGGAGAATGATGCTCACAGAACAGGTATAGAATGGAGAGTAGCAGTGCAAGCTTCCCTACCTGGCCCTGGAAATAAATGTTGGCTTTAAAAATCTTTCTATCTGTGCAGTCCTTTTTTTCTCTCTTGAGACTACCAACTAGGGGGCAGCCAATGCCAGCTTTAGTGGTTTGTATGATGTAAACACCTGTCCAGTAAAAAATGGACTGGGATCATCAGTTCATTTCACCTGGGTAAAGATAACTTTAGGTAAGCAGTAAACTGTCCTGGGCATGGATCAGTAGCCTACAGGTGAAAAGCTCTATAGGGATTACACATCTCTTGAGTGATCCTGCTTTCTACATCTCATACACAATGAAAACTGTTTGAAGTGACTAAACAAGGGAATGACAAAAATCAGCTGGTAATGTGAGGTAGATAAATATATTTTAAGACAAGGATTTGCCTAGTAAGCATGGCATCTAGCACCAATTTTACAGTACTTACTAAAATTAAAAAAAACCCTCTGATCAGTTACTGATGTTGTTGTGCATGCAGAAACTTGCTTCTTAAGGCCATGTCTCCACTGACTGGAGGATCGATGCTCTGGTGATCGATCTTCCGGGTTTGATTTAGAGGGTCTAATAAAGAGACCCACTAAATCGAAAGCTGAGGGTGCCCATGTAAACCACGGTATTTCTTGCTGTCACTGTTAAGGGAAGTCAACAGGAGAGTTTCTCTTGTTGACCTCCCGCTATGGGGCTGCCCCAGAAAATCAATGCAAGGTATGTTGACTCCAGCTATATGCAATTCATATCAATTTTCTCTGCCAGTGTAGATCTGGTTTAAGGTAGATGTCAGGCTTATCCATGCCTTTTTTTAAACCACATTATCCTTCAGGAATTATGTTTCATATTCCATTTTTTTAATTTAAAATATCCGGATTTGCTCTGTTTCTGTTTAGACAGATTTTCTCACAAAATATATGCTCCACTCTAAAGAGAGACCCCTGGTTCCACCAGAGTGTTTTTGAAACCCCTTCTCAAATGAAGGAAAGAAGCAGATTAATCTTACAATTCAGAGTTGGCTTAAAGCAGGCAAGGAGAAAAAAAAGTGTCTACCTGGAAAGTGCGTCTCTTTATGACCGGGGGTGGAGCCAGCCGCACTGAATTGAGGAGAGGCAACAGCTGAAGAAGAAGACCGAACCCAAAGGTCACAGGGCAAAGGTCACAAGGCAAAGGAGTCAGTAGGGCATCAAGAGTCAGAGAGCAGCCAATAAAGAAAATGAAAAGATAGGGAAAAAGAAAGACGGTAATGAGAATAAACCACAGCTGAGAAATAGTTAGGAATGGCACATGGCGGGATACTTGTCAACGGGTACTGCCTGGCAAACCTCTGAGCTCTGCTGTATTGTACTCTAACCACAGGAAAGAATGGAGGCACAGGTTTTTCTGGCAAGGGGTACAAATTTTGCTCCCCCTTGGTTTTTCACAGCCACCCAATCTATCAGTTCTTTCTTGCTTTCAGCCTGTCCCCAGAAAGAAAACTTACCAAGGGATTTATGCCAGCTTATACTGCGCTCTTCAGATCATCTTTATTGAAACAAAAATAAATATTCTTCTGCCCAATTCCCAGAGTTTCCTGGGGACACTGCTGTTCTCTCAGTTGTTTCTCTCAGTTATTAAGATAGAAGTTTGCTCTCTGGTTTTAAAGCTCCTTTTGTCACCTGAGCTCTCTGACAATGGCAGCTCCCTATTTCTGTGCCCCTCATTAAAGAAATATTTTTTTCTCTGGCAGTCATCTTGTGAGTAAATTATTCTGCTATCAGTTCTCTACAAATTACAAAGAGGATACAGCTTACAGTTATCCCCTTTTTTCTCTTACTCCAAGATTGTTCCCCATGTCTCTTTAAACTTCCTAATGATTCTGCCATTTTTCCTCTTTGTTAGATCTGCTCTTTCAAGGTATTGTGGGATTCCACCATTTAACTAGTTGGAAGGGTCAGTGCACAACAGTGAAGAAGTTCCTCCCAAGCAGAAGCAAAGTTCATCATATATTCATTAACCTCCCATTTCCTGCCAGGGACAGCAGTGAGAGAACTGGACCAGATTGCAAAGGTAAGCAGAGTTCTACCAGGGGCTGCCTCACTTGTTCAAGACTCTTAATTTTTTTTGCTTTGCTGAGATGCTCACTATCACCATGACCCAATTCCAGAAAGAACTTAGATGTCTGCTGATCACCAGGGCTATGTCTACACTGCAGAACTTTTCTGGGATACCGGAGGCATCCCGGAAAAGCAATGCTGTGTCCAAGGAACGCGTCTGCTTTTTTGGAACAGTTTCCAAAAAAGCAGATGCATTCTTTCACCATCCCTATATTCCTCATTGTTGAGGAATAAGGGATGTGCCAAAATAGGAGGATTTTCTGAAATTTGGCCCCGTATATACCGGCCAAATTTCAGAAAAGTCTCTTTTGGAAAAAAAGTGGAAAAAGAAACGCAAATTGCAGTTTGCAATTTGCGTATCTTTTTCCAACTTTTCTTTGCAGTGTAGACCTAGCCCAGAAGATAAACTTCTGCCTCACAATATGCTGAGTGTGTGCTTAGCGTTTTCTGGTTTAAAAGTAACCATGGCTTGTGACCCATTTTGGACAGCAATCCTCTCAACATCACAAAGCTGACCCTCACAAATCAAAACCACATACTAAAGCTCAGAGTCTTCTGTTCATCTTTCTGCTGGATCTAATTTCCACTTCCCAACATGTTCCTGTGCACTCAAGAGGCTGCTCAAAACCACAGAACACTGGTGTTGACAGCACCAATTCAAACTCTAGGAATATTCGTATTAGGCCTAATTAACTTTCCTGTTTACCTCAGTTTCACACTAACTCAGTTTTCCTAACTCCACTGAAGGCACTGTTGATTTACAGCAGTGTGAGTGAAGGGAGAAAAGGGTCCTCCGTGTGCACACTCAGCACTCCTCTCCGTGGGTTTACCTTGTGTTAGTGGTGTAGCTGAGGCTGAGAGGTGTTGCCTGCAGGTCTCCCATGACAGTGATGATGTGCATTTAAGCAGCACGTTCTGCTCCCCCAAACACGGGTGTTTGTGTTTTACTGAAAGCTCAGACCCAGTCTTGTTGCAAAATGAAATGTCATCACAATATTGCAGCCTTACAGCCCTTATATAAACAGTAAATGCATATTTGAGGTAAACCAGTGGAGAGAAACTCTGACGCAAAGCGCCACAATTAAAAGCAGATTCACAGACCACATTAGGGTGCAGTCTGCACTGAACCTCAGAAGAAATAAACATGATCATTTCATCTTTTTAGGTCACGCTATATGGTCAACAGAGCATTTGAAGACTTGCAGCACCCATGCTATCAGTATACGTGGCATCTGGGAGGGAGGAAGCAGCCATGTTGTCAAGGCTCTGAAGTCCAGTCAATCTCTAAGTGGCTGTCTGTGTTGACTGCCTTAAGATTTCACATAATTTTTAAGGTTATCCTGTTCTCTAATCTAACACAGGAACTCATAAGCTATCAAGAAATGCAAAATGGCATTTGAAACTCAACCAGGCCACCTTTGACAGGAACAGGTTCTCCTCTGCCAAAAAGCAAACTTTTGTGAAGAGTGGGGTGAGGAATAGAGAAAGGAAGGCCTGGGGTAGGGCAGGAGGATTTTGACCAGAACTCTCATGGTATTAATTAGGGTGTTTAGTGCCATGCGTACGTTGTACGGAATATGGCCAATGCAATATCTAAATGGCTGGAAAATACAGAAACACCCGCCCTCCCCCAATGAATGGTCCTGTAGTTTTTAATGTTTTTTTAGTTACAGACTAACATAGTCTGTAACTCTGAGACTGAAAAATACAGAGATATTTGTATTTCCCTCTGAGACTGGAAAATACAGAGATATTCTAGAATTATCTTCAGCTTGGTTTGATGAATGGTTATTTCCTATTGGAAATTAGCAAGAGAAGATTAGAAAGCAAAGTAATATAAGAGGCCAGCCTGGTGGTTCAGTGGGGCATTCTGGGAGCTGGGAAAACTGTTATCTTCTGCTTGGGCAAAGAGTGCATTTAGCTTCTACTTGTGGTAACTCAGGTGAATGATCTGGGAGCCACCAAGAGGGGATCTGTGGGAGGAACCATGCAGTAATTTGTGTAATCTGACTCTCTGGAGGGAGTATGGCTGCAATGTACTGGCATGTAGGAAGGGAGTGGGAGGGGCTATTCAAAATGGGTGGGGAGAAAAATGGCATTGAACATCAGCAGCTTATTTAGTTTCTCTTCTTCAAAACTGAGTATGTGTGGGCAGGGACCTGGCTGTGAATTCAAGTACACAGAGAGTAAGAATATGAAAAGTGTGTGAAAAATGCATTTCAAGCCTCCTTCTCCTGTCCCCAGAATTGCATTCCCAATGTTCCAATGGCAAGTTCTTTGCAACATGCAGCATGCAATATTGGATTTACATCCTGGTTCCTTTTGCATCAGAACTGGGTCTTGTTAAACCATTACCCACAAACCTTCAGTGTAAGAATCTGATTAGAGCGCAGGGCTGCAAGTGTTGTACTTAGGTATTCCTAGGGGATAGTGAAGATACAGTGACACAGAACTCGATCAGTTAGATATTCCACATCATCAGGAGAAGAAAGAACTTTACCAGCTTGACTCTTCTCAGACCAGCTTCCATTTCCAACCCTCCACTTGCCATTGTGATTTTGTACCATGCTCTGACAACCCAGTCTGTCCTTAAGCAGTAAACCATATAACCTGCTAGTGTGATCTCTTTACCCATTGGAACATATGTCCTGTTTGCTCATGGGTTACACAATAGACTGATGCTTTTAAGAGGGCCAAAGCAAAGAAGGATCCCTGACCTTAAATTTCCTCTCTTAAAAAAAATCTTTCCCTGTTTTTATCATATTTGAAATTCATTGTCTTACCCATGGCATCTGAGGATAATCACTGCTGCTTGTATGAACCAGGTCTCCCAAGAAAGACAAATTGTAAGTTAACTAAAAAAGTGCACAACACTATTTAAAAAGGGACTTTTCTTAATGTTCCCTCCTTTTTTTTCTTATAATGAGGAAAAGAAGGATATCCGTGCATAGGCTAGTGCATATTTACTATTCCCTTTCCCCTAGATCTTTCTGGCTCACAGATATATTCAGCACAGGAAACTGGGCTTTGGGAAGTTGTCACATTGGAAGCTCTGACTGCAGCTTAAATACCTCCACACCGCTTTCTTAAAGACTGGATATGGTGCTCTTCTAGACTTAGTTAGAGCCAAGCAAGGCAGAGATTCACACTGTACACCATAACCCTAACCTGCAGCACCTCCTGTGTTACAGGCCTGAACCTTTTTGAAATGAAGTCTGCCAGCTATTGATTGGGTGGTGGTAGTACTGAAATGTGGACCAACATCCAGCAATAACTATAAACTGAGACAACTTGTGACCTCAGACAGGTATTAAGTGAGGTAATCAATTTCTGCATTTCCTAATTTTGTTGGGTCCCAGCCCCTGCTTTTCACCTTGAACGATGTGGGCAGTCTGGAGCCAAGGGCTGTAATGGAACCCAGGACACTGCTTAAGTGAACGCTGTTGTTAGCTTTTTTTTTTTTCTAACATAACAATCTAGTGAGACAGCTTATCTAAATAAACACAGCTGACCTTCTATTATTGTATCGGGGCCGGAACACACGACCATCCTTCTCCCCCCAGCATCCAGATGCCACTGACAGGTCTGCTATGTACATGCAGCCTTCATACCAGAGTCTTGGACCACCTCATCCCTACTTCTCTCTGGGCCTGAGGCCAGAGCCCGATTTAATTGTCCAGAGACTTTTCAAAAAATAAATAGAAAGCTTTTAAGCCTGTCTCCCTGTGTACAGTGGTTACAAGTTTCAATCCTCTCATATGATGTCCTTCCAGTGCATTTCCAATGGCTTTTCAGAGCCACAGTTGTTTTTAGTTTTGTTTATGCCTGGTTAAATTCTATCCCTATAATCCTCTAAACACCATGATATACTCCCTTCTCTCTTGACAGGGGTACATGCCGGACAGGGCAGGATGGGGAAACAAGTGGGGCTATTTCCTGGGCTTAATGAAATTATTATTCAAATAAATAAAAGTGTCCCTTCCCTCTTCCAGACAGTGGTGTGCAAAAAGCCAGGTGGCATCTACAAGATTACAGGGAATTCATTGGGAACTGTGACAGAACTGGATACTGTAAATGTAGACCATAGGCATTATTTGCTGGGTGAAGAATTTTTACCCCTCCTCCCTCAAAAAACTTCCCGTCCCTCAGTGAATACATGGAGTTTAAGTGTTCTAACTATAAATACATAGGCTTTCAAGGCACATTGCCGGTATTACCCACCATCTTTTACTGGTTTGCTCATGAAGCCTATTTTTCTGCAACCCTGTATGGGCTAGATTGTGCCCTTTGGATCTGTATGTGGAGGGGGCCACCCATGCAAGTTTTGCCCAGCTTTAGCTCAGCCAACTCTGCAGTTCCCTCCCTTCCTTTGGGCTTTAGAGAAAGGCGTTCCACATGCTGGAAGAGAAGATAGAGAGCACAGGGACTGGGAAGGGAGAAGTGGCCAGGACAATGCAGAATCAGGATGGGAGACGCACATTGTCCCTGGACCTGGCCTTAAACAAATTGGGTGAAAAAGATAACAGAGGCCATAGCTTCATTGTTCTTTCCCCCAAGGGCCTCCAGAATTCCTAGTCATACAGCCAGCGAGGGAACTAAGAAGGGTACAGAGATGGTATGGAGGCACAAAGCCTCTAAATGTCTCTGTATTCCTACAGATCCCCAGGGATCCACAAAATTTTGGGGTGTAGCCTATAGCCTTTTCCCTTTGAGGCAAGCCCCACTTCCTGACAGCATGATGCTGGGCAGTTCTTTGTGAGGGGACGATAAGGGTGTATATCTAGAGGTCTGTCCTAATTTAAAGGAAATGAAATAAAGTTGTAAATCCCAGCTGAAAAATTCTATATAATACCTTCCAAGAAAACATGTCGGTCAGAAAAAGAGCTCTTATGGGACACACGCAAGGACCTCACTAACGAAAGCTCTTACATTCCCATATAAAAGCCACCCAAACAGATTAGGATTAATGTGCAGGAAGTCATGCTGCAGTTAATAACAAATACTGCTTACCCTGTGTGGGTAATCACCACACTGGCCCTGTGAAAGGAGGAGAGTAAAAAGAAAATAGTTTAAATTGTGAATGTAGTGAACTAAAATAGGCATATAGGGTCAGAGCTGCAGCAGGTAAATACTGACATGGCCACGCTAACCTCAGTGGATCAGCTATGCCCATTTAGGCCCACTGAGCATCCTGCAAATTATCTGATATCCCTTTCCTCCCCAATGTCATTTTTCTTTTAGTCAGAGATGCACAGAAAGCAAGAGAGAGTTTCTTTCAGAACAATCTCACAACAGAAGGTTTTTTTTCTCTCTCTCCACCCTCCCCCATTTTGAAATGTGCCCAAACTACCATTTTATAGGGGTTTTCAACATTTAGCCCATCCAATTTTCAGTGTAACTGCTGGGTCTTCACAGTTTGGAAATTATTAAAAAAAAACAAACAAAAAAACCCCCAAAAAACCAGGGTCCTAACTTCATATTTAGGCACCTAAATAAATGGTGATTTTCAAAAATTTGAACCAGCCTCACTCGGTGATTTTGAAAATCAGACCTCTTATTTAGACTGTACATATGGATTTAGGAGACATGCTTCTGGCTTCTAAGTTTTGGAATCACAGTTTTCTGTTATTAACGTTAGGGTCACATTGGCTTCCTATCTATATTCTGAGTCATAGCAGCATAATTTAGTGAAGAAATGTTTATACTGTGGACTCTCTAGCTATAGAAGAGCAGGCGATATTAATAACAACATTTCCAGATGAGTTTTCAGTCCATAATCTTTAGCATAGGTCATGACAGGAGTTGATGAGCACAGCTTAATTTTCAGATGTCCACAGGATGAACCCACAACTAGAAAAATATTGTCAGTTTTTGTCAACTGACCTAATTTGCTCTGAAAGCCATAGCTGAAGAATATGGAGTACTAAAAGGAAGCACTCATTCATTTCCCTGCCCTTTAAATGTCATTATAAACCCAACTCCCATCCAAATTACCTTCTCTCCTTTTTGTCCTGGAGGTCCCTAAGAAAGAAAAACAATTAAAAATGAATTAAAGAGAACTGTGCATATTAGGGGGAAAGTGCCAAAAGAAGGTAGATTTACAAGAGAGTGTATGAAGTACAGCACTTACCGGTTGTCCCTTGGGACCAGCAACACCCTTTAAAAAATACAGTGTTGTGAGTTACATTTATGCTTGTATATTCAATGACAGGAATATTAAATAGCACATGGCATGTACTTTGGTGAAAATGTGGCCTTTAAAAAGTCTTTAGCCAAAAAATTCCTATGGTAGATCTCAGTTGCCTTTCTAGTGTTTCTTACACTACAGAAACAAAGATGCACAAGTTCTATAGCTTTACTGAGGGGGAGATACCTACAGGAAAGTGAAAAATTATGTAGCTATATGACTGCTGTCTGGGGACTGAAGCAGGAACACCTGGAGCTAAAAATCCAGAGCTGGTAGAGCCCCAGCTCTGAACCAACTTATATTCAAATGGATTTTTCGTAAGAGCAAAAACAGTCAAACAGTCAAAGCGAAGTCACCCAAAGTATGTCCAAATACCTGCCTGGCAAGGATGCTGGCTGTAGGGAAATTACTAATTGCTGGCTTTCTAAATTACTCATTTGAATAACCTTGTGAATAATGAACACTCTGACCCATGTGAAAACTCTGAAAATTAGAGCTGGCCAAAAAAATTCAAAAGTTAAAATTCTGATGAAATGAAGGAAACTAGCTCAGGCTGTGTCTAGTCTACAAAGTTCTTCCAGAAAAAGATACGCAAATTGTGAATCACAATTTATGTATCTTTTTCCACTTCTTTTTTCAGAAGAGGCTTTTCCAACATTTGGCCCATCTACACTGGACCAAATGTCAGGAAAAAACCCTTTTTCAGGACATCCCTTCTTCCTCATAAAACGAGGTTTACAGAGATGCCGAAAAAATGTGTCTGCTGTTCTGGAAAAAAAATTCAGAAGAGCAGATGTGTTCCTTGGAAAAACTCTGCAGTCTAGATGTACCCTCAGCTACACATGCTCTGTACATTAGCTTTATAAGTCTTTATCATTGTGATTTCACAACCAAAATTCTTCAGATAACTCAAAGGCATAAGACCTCATTTAGGACTCCATAAAGCACATGCCAAGATGGTAGCATTACAATTAAGTCATTTTGGATTTACCAAGAATTCAAGAATAAAATAAGGCCTCTGAAAAATCATCCCAACTGGTGACAAATATGGTTTTTGTTCTTCAGAAAACTCCAAATCAGCTAAATGGGTGATTATGAAAAACTTTCCATAAACATTCACTTCTGAGAGGAGTCCAACCATGAAACATTTCATTTCCCCAAGTATTTTTAAAGAATATAATTAGTAACTGAACATAGAGCGTAAGAATTAAAATGACATCCCTATGCATAACTACTGAGATGCTATAGTGACTTGTTAGAGAGCTACTCATTGTCATAAAACTTATAGATAAGCCTCCTAGCTTCTGCTATCATGGTTTTACTATATTAGCTAGGAAGTTAGAATGTTAGTAGGAATTTGAGTGGTTAGTATGCACAGAGTAGCTCATTTCGTTTGAGTCAAACTTCAGCTAATGCCCCTGAGAACCAACACAGCCTCAAACCAACCCACTGCTCCCTGGAGATACACATGTAGTTTTTACCATCTCCCCCTTCTGTCCTGGATGGCCCTGAAAAGGAAAAAAGAGTGTGTGTTGTCACTATAGAATCAGGTCTAAGCCCTTCATTCACACATCCCCTTGCTATGGCTGATCCTTTCATTTTGCCTGTTCTTAGTACCTATGAAGACATAAGGATGTATCCAGTAGCCTCACAGCAAGTGGATCCTCCTTCCTGGTTATTCAGGTGTAAAGCACAGAAAATAAAGTTTTGCTGGTGACTGACATAGACATGTGGTGAGGTATTTAGACCTTTCCCTCAAGCTTGGTGGGAAGGGGTTACTGCTCTCCCTCTGACTAGAGGAAAGAGCACAGCTGTCTGTCCTCAGTGCAGGGGTGTGAAGGGTAGCAGTGCTCTGACTGATTAATCCCCCGACTAGAGTTCTATGAGCTGCTGAGGGATGTTTCTGGCAGTGAAATATAGGATCCTTAGTATGAGGTCTTGTGCTAAGAGGAGCTCTGGGTGGAGAAATTTGACTTCTCTTCCTTTCTGTAACTTGGTTGCAGTGAGCTATAATTTAGATTTTTCTTTTGGATTTGCCTGAAACAACTCATGCCTTGTTTCTTTACTCTGGCTGGCAGAAACTCTATAGTATCTGTGTGTGCCCTTTAAAGGGGCAGGGCATTATTTATATTTGTCTGTTTACAACAAAGCTCACCACAAAAGGGGTTTGAGCACCCCCAGGGCCTTCAGAATATTTGCTGTGCTGGCTGACCTGTCGCCATGTGGGGGAGGAATAAACTATACTGTTCAATTAAGGGCAGTCTGCTGCAGTGAGATATCTGAAGCTTAGGAAACTCATTCCATTTGTCTCTTAACTGTCACTGCTGGAGGTGGGAAGTCAGTTGCTCAGGTTTAAAGGGTGGCTTCAGGGATAAGTGCTAGTTCATAGGTGAACCAATAAGGTAATTGATCAACATCAGTAGCGGAAGGGCACCTTCTATGATTTACTGATGCTCTGAAGCGTACCCAGATGAATTTGGTGATGGTCTTCTCCTGCCCACAACTTTTCATATGCCTAAGGGCATGCACACACTTTGCAAAATAATTCTATCCAAATTAACCTATTAGCAGCTGGGCTTAAAGGACAGGGGAAGTTTTAGATCAAGGAACAGGGAGAGAGAAGCCATGAAGGAAAAGTTTTACTTACTGGTTTCCCGTCCAAACCAATTGGGCCCTGAAAGAAAAAAGGGAGAGCTGATGGGAAACTAGTTCATTGGTGGTTTATCCAGTTGTCCCATAAAACTGGGAGGAGACTGAATAAGAAGCAGATAGATCACACAGAATGATGTGGCTGGGACTATAAACAAGAAACTTTGTTAGATGGGAGATGCAGAACACAGGAGAAAGAAAGCAAATTGACTGACCCAGTAGAGCGCTGCTATGTGAGAGATTTCTTATCAGGTCTCTCACTGGCTGCAGAGCCAATGTGTCCATCATTCAGTTCCATGGAGGAATTTCTTGCCTCTGTCACTAGTGGCCTCTGGAATTAAGGATCTATCATAATGGGCTCTGAATGGACCTTTCAGTTCTCGTTGGCTGGAAGGATGCTGGCTGTAATGCAAGGGCTCAAGTGTATGTGTGTGTGTGTGGGGGCGGGAGGGGTGGCTGTGTACGAAACATGAGGAGACCTCACGACACTGGCAGGATTACTGAGAATTCGTGGAGAGGAGAGGAAAGGAAAGGATCAAATGGAAAGATGTGAGTCACCCACTAAAACATCCCAGAGAGTCTGGGTCCAGGTTTCATGTTTTTTAACTTGATTTGGGTTTTATTTGCTCTCCTTACACTTGGCCATCATGTGGAGAGACATGCTCATCCTTCCTAAAGTGAAGGCAGTATGAAGTCATGGATCATCTTTCAGAGAGACAGGGCAGAGTATTCAGGACTGACTGAGCATGGAGACTGCAGATTCCTCAAGTTCCCCCTGCCCTGTCCAATGTATTTGCCCACAGAACTGTGTTTATACTCAGCAAATCCTTGAAGGAAAAGTACCAAGCCCTCAGCTGAATTGAGCAGGCTGGTGGAAGGTGTCATCTCATCTGAAGAAGTGGGTTTTGACTACGAAAGCTCATGATACTATATGTGTATTTCTATTGGTCTCTAAGGGCACGTCTACACAGCAGGGCAAAAGTCAAGTTAAGCGACGCAACTTCAGCTATGTCAATTGTGTATCTGAAATTGAAGTAGCTTAATTCAGCTTTTGGCGCTGTCTACACAGCAGGAAGTCAAAGGAAGAACACCATTCCTTCGACTTTCCTTACTCCTCATGAAATGAGGGTTACAGGAGTCAGAATAAGAAGTCCTCCAGCTCGCCATTATTTTGAAATAATGGCTTGCTGTGTAGACATGCTCTTTGTTATTTTGGAATGACATCAGTTATTCTGAAATAATGCTGCCATGTAGACATAGCCTAAGGTGCTACTCATTGTGTTTAAAAGTTATGATAAAGGTAGTTCAGTTATGAGAATAACAGAAACGGCACAACAAATACTGAGTTTTGGAACAGAATAGATGGTGGGGATTGTGCTATAGGACCAACTTGCCAGCAAATGGGCTAAAATGGGAATTTCTCCATCTTCCAAATCTGGTTTTCACCTCAGCTATATCTGTAATTTACAGCACTGCAAAAGAAATTCCAGCCATGCTTTTGCTGTCTACCCTCCTATTGCCTGGGCTTCCAGTCTAACAAGGCCTATAGCTGAGCCATGCTGCACAGGGTCGGCTGAATCTCAGGGGCTCATATTGGAGTTCATTAAGGCTGGAATTTCACTTACCTGGGGTTTATTTTCTTTATTTTGCTTGTTTTGGGGTGTTTTTTTACAGCATGGACCTGGCTTGAACCATAATATTTTAACTTAGGGTTTTTTAAAATTTTAATTTCCTTTACCACTTTATCTTTGTTTTCATGGCATCATTAAAAAGAAAAGAAAATAGTAATGAAACAGGAAAAAAAATCCAATTATATTATATTGGGTCCATGGTTTGGGATGGAAATGCTAAAAGGCACTTAGCTTTAGTGACATAAGCTAGCAATATTATACACTTGTACCTCATAGATTAACAGTTCCACTTACCGGAAATCCAGGAAAACCTCTCGTTCCAGGCTGTCCCTGAGAAGAATAAAATGGAGACAGAGCAGTTTAAAGAAATTTGAGAGCAGTGCAACATGTCTTCCTAAAATTGCTCAGTAGGGCCTCAGGGTCTGTTATTTTCTCCAACCTGTTCTCTATGTAATATCACTGCAGTTCTCAATATGGTCACCCAAGACTCTGGTGTGTTTTAAGAAAGCAGGCTACTGGGGAGCCAGAGGAAGTCTCCAATCACAACTTCATTTTGTACAGAGCCAGGACAGTGTTGGAGATGGTCCAGTTTGGACTCTGAGTACTTTGTCTGAAGTTTCTAAAGTAATTAAATGGGCGTTCCTAGCTCCCACACTGGCCTTCTGGAGCATTTTCCAGCGTCTAAGCTCTCTTTATGAAAATTCCTCGCATAGTCACATGCACAGCCATAAAATGAGGTGTTTAATACTAAGTGATGTGTAGTGCAATGTGCAAACCCTCACAGCTCACCAAGTCTACAGCATCAACACCAACTCCAAGCTATGGCTCCAGTCCGTTAATTTTACCCACAAAGAAAATTTTCTAGCAGAGATTCTCCAAAATAAAAAGGAATTCCGTGTAAAGTGAATGGGTGAGGTAAGTAAGCCCTTCCCCTGTCTTCTTCCAGTAGTCAGTTTTTGACTGTCAGGGCAAGATCTGATTCAAACGAAATGCGGCAAGTATTGGCAGAGCATACAATGGCGTGTCTGTCAGACTACTTGTCAGAGACTCAACCACATGCAGACAATTAGAGGGTGAAAGGCTCATGGCTGCTTGTTTGCAAAACACTAAGTGCCAGAGCACAGATCTCCTACGAGTCCTATTTATTTAAGGATATCTTACTCCAGATTTAGTTAGCAATGTGTGGGACATCTTGGAAAGGAAAACAAATTTCAGCCTGACCCTGAAATTAAGCCATATAGGTGAAAATAGTAGGGTGAAGTCAATTCTGTGACACCTTCTTTTTCTCTGACCCCCTGAAATCCATTTTGCAGTGTCACTAGGTCTAGTTCTCTCTGCTGAGCTAACTATTCTGTTCAGACCTTGTGCTTTCTGGGGCTTCCCAAGGGTCTGATATGGGTGGGTTGGGAAAGGGAAATACCTTCTGGGGCAGTTTTAACTTGGGGAAGTCCCTAAGCATATGTTGGGGCTGCATATATATTATGACCAGACTTTTGACCCTCACAGTGGAATATCGGTGAAAGTTCAGGGCTGTTCAGCAGCTGAGACAAATAACTTGGGAGCTGGGTGAAAGTTCAGAATGGGAGGGGAAAAGTTGGGAGGTCAGGCAAAGGATCTGGTAGGGTAGGAAGAAAAAGGGAAAGCAGAGGCGCAGGGAGTCTTGGATAAGGGAAAGAAAGTTCATGATTTTGATGGGGCTCTTCTGAAACTGTGAACCTGAGTGGTCTCTGAATTTATCCACCACTGTATTTAACAGTCTTGTGTAGTAGCAAGGGATTTGCTCACCAGACACTGTGCAGTACTGTGGAATTAAGCCCTATAGACTGTAGGAAGCAGGGAATAGCCACAACACTTCAGTGCCCAGCCTTGTCTCTTTCCTCCTTTGGCTCACCCTGACGTGCTGGGGACTAGGAAAAGAGCCAGATTCGAGCCCCTTTGGCAGTAGAAGGAGCCTTTACCCGGGGTATTCCACACAGAACACTGTCACCTCTTTACAGCCCCTTTCACCTCTGGAGTGACATAATGGGGCCTTGACACAATATAGAGTTGGGTCCAAAATCTTTTTTGCAGAGCCCTAGAGTATTGCATTGGCTATAAAATGTTTCAAATTGCACCAAACAGTAATGTTGCTATTCAGAATGCTAGCATGACTGACTCATTCACATTGTTTTTTTAAGCGTTGCTAAGTTGAATTTGGTCATACTTGTTTTGCAGGATGCATATAAAACCACCTGGATCCGTTGGCTTGTGATCAGGGGAGAAGATATGCTATAAATGTAAAGATCCAGCCAATGCTGATTTCCAAAATGGCAAGAACTGAGAGGATCCCTCTAATAAATCATTAATTTTATTCCCATTTGGACCACTCTCGTAGACAAGATGTGCTAAGAAAAGAATCAAGGAGGAAACCCGGAAATGGTGCAACCTGACCTTGGTTATCCTTAATGTACACTGTAAACTGCTTCTTTTTATTCCTCGGCAAAAGTGTTGTGTGCACGGTAACAGGCCAAAGCAAAAGTTGACCAACTAAAGATTCCAAGAAACATTTTTTTCCTTCTCTTATTCAAATATTGTTCATATCAAGTATATAGTTCTGGGACTGGAAAATCATAGAGATTGTCTGTTTCTGCCACTATTAGCACAATGCTGCTTTCTGGCCAGAATGCCTGAAGAGAAGTGAAACAGCAGAAAACTCTAGAAGTGAAAACTTGAACCTCCTCTTTCCTCTAAAAGAAAATCTGGAAACAATTTGTCATTGCACCTCTTTCCAAAGTGGCCTCAAAGTCCAGCATTTGCTTATTTATCTTTGGCTTCAGGTAATACCTTAATGCTCCCTGAAATAATCTTTTCAACAGACTTCAGGGGTGAAAGAAGTGAATTTTGCCAAGACTAGCTTGTGAAGTTCTGGGGTACAATCTGCACCAGTAAGGGGCTCTCTCATAGACTTATTAACTGTAAGGTCAGTAGGCATCATGATGACTCTCTAGTCTGATCTGCACATTACAGACCACAGAATCTCACCCACCCACTCCTGTAATAGACCCATAACCTCTGCCTGAGCTACTGGTCTGCAAACCATGGTTTAAAGACTTCAAGTTACAAAAATGCTACCTTCCTCTGCAGCATTGGGCATGGATCACTGGGGGGAGGGGGGGGAGAGAACCTAATGTGTTTTTGCCCCTCGCTTTTATAGTCCATTCCCCCTTTTGAAATGCATTTTTCTGAGGGTTACCCCTACATAAAGTTCAATCCAGCTTTGAGGAAAGAGACAAGGAATCTTGTGGTAAAAGAGGATCCATGTTGTTTTTTGTTGGAAAACTGGAGTTTCTAAAGCGATGCAAAGAACTGACAGCTTTTTGGATAACATTGTACATTTGCGGTGCTAGGGAAAGCTAGAAGTATGAGCTTCAATTTGAGGTTAACCTAGAATTTGGGATGCATGAAAGTTCTAAATCTGGACTTGTTCTAGGACACTAAGTCCCCGGTTCTTCTAGGAACTTCATGTGGATGGACTCTGCACCTGCATACAACTCTTTGCAGGATCATGACCTGATACTCCCCAGCCCAACATACCTCTCTAAGGCCTCTTCTCTACTCCCTAATTAGAACAAGTCTTTATTAAAACAAGCCATCTGTTCTCTGAACTCTTCAGAGAGAAGCCTCAGCTCTCTGTTAATTGACAGTAGTACACTTGTTATTGATGAACTGGCTGAGCAGAACACTTTAGATCTGAGGATAAGAAATTCAATTTTTCAAGCAAGTTCCTAAATTGCCCATTTTTGTTATCTCCAGCAGCCCGATTTGTCCTACCTTAATCCTAGACATGTTGTTCTGTAAAGATGGAGCAATGTCATCTGCCTATTAGACGGATTGCAAAGAACACTCAGCCCAAAGTGCAGGACGTACTCACAGTAAGGCAGCAGTCCTGCTGCTAAGAGGTGGAATTATTTCTCTTCCTTTTTAAACACAGGAGAAAAAAATGACTGGAAAAACCTACATGGTTTCCTTGCTAGGAACTAGATGCTCATTAGTTCTAGCAATAGGGGCTGTAATTTCATTATATATAGTAAACAATATTTGTATGAAAACAAGCCTGGCCAAACAGGAAAACCACGTCATATAGTGTTACTGCTCCTCTGGAAATGCTGTTGCTGACTTGGTACCTCTCCCTGAGTCATTTTTGGTAATTCACCCACACCCTGCATCATACAAAAATAGAGAGAAAATCACTTACAGGAGGGCCTCGGGGACCGATGATGGACATGCCTGCTTCTCCTGGGGCTCCCTGCAGAAACAGAGAAGGAGAGAGACAGAAAAGGTGTGAGAAAAGGCAGGTTTAAAAGGAAAACAACTGGAAGGCAAAGAAGCAAAAGAAGGAAAGAGAAAGAGGAAGACAAAGAAAGAGAGAGAGATGTGTAAGAATTAGTGCGAAAACAAAAGACAGAGGAAAAAGTGAGAGGAAGGCAAGAACAAGGGTGGATAATGAATCAGTAGAGGGTAGAAAAGAGTCATGAGATAATGAGGAGGAGGAAGAAAGACAGTTAAGGAAAGGAGATCAAAATAATCAATATTCACATTCTCTGTAGATACATATTTAAATTGTGATTGCTCAAAGCCCCAGATAAGAAACATCCGTGTCCTTTCTTGATTATGAGAAGAGGCCATTTTAAAGAGTCCTGTCTTCCTTATGTGTATCGCTAAGGCTGTGTCTAGACTACATCCCTTTCTCGAAAAAGGGATGTAAATTCGACACTTCAAAATTGCAAATGAAGCCGAGATTTAAATTTCCCGTGCTTCATTTGCATAACGGAGGCCGCGGTTTTTTTCGACATGGGGCTTTTCGATAGAAAAATGGCAGTTTAGACGAGGATCTTTCAAAAATAAAACCCTTTTTTGAAAGATCCTGTACCCTTCAAAAAATGAGGTTTACAGGATCTTTCAAAAAACGGTTTTATTTTCGAAACATCCCTGTCTAAACAGCAGTTTTTCTATTGAAAAACTGTGCGCCGAAAAAAACCGCGGCCACCATTATGCAAATGTAGTATGGGAAGTTTAAATACCGGCTTCATTTGCAATTTTGAAGTGTCTAATTTACATCCCTTTTTCAAGAAAAGGGATGTAGTTTAGACACACCCTAAGAGACCTTTGGAAGAGGAATATGAGACCTCATCTCATTCCTGCATATTCCCCGTGCCCTGGAAGTATGCATTTGCCTCCCCTCTATTTGATCACTCTTGTTCAGCTTGAAGCATCTCCTGCACTAGTCTAGCGACTGAAGGCATAAGCGACTCAAGGAGACATAAACCAGGAGTAAAACTATGCATTTGTATAAGGGAACATTGTGATGCTCAGCAAGGAAAATTATAGACACATAAAATATAAAATACTTTTGGGTAATATACAATATAGTGGCTTGCTGATCTCTTGTGATCCTGTGACACTTTAAGTAAGAGCTGTGGTATTATCCCTGAAATCCTTGGTAAACTCTAATTCAGATCATGACATTCTGCTTCCTTAAATTTCCTTTGTGAAATTGAATTGAGGATAGTGATGTTCACTTCCTTTTTCAGTCTATTGCTGTGTGCTTTTTAGACATCTTTTACATCTCACCCCAGATGTATCTGCATTTCAATGGCAACTATATACCCCCCAAACACGTCTGTATCAAGTTTATGAAGAGCTCAGGGAGCCTTTGGAGTGAAAGGTACAGTGTAACAGACATAAGAATAGTCTCTTGAGGTCAGTTGGGAAAGCACCATCACTGGAAATATTAAAATATTGGCTGGTTAACATAGCTCTGCATATACATTGGAGACTATACTGTATATTATTGGGCAGGGCAAGGAGAAAGAGAGAGACTGCATAAGCCACAAGGTCTTTTTCAAAACTTTGATTTTATGAATGGATCAAATGAGATTTAGTGACCAGATTGGAATTTGAAAGGTTAGGCCCACAGAAAACTAGGTAATTCCCTGTAGAAGGTGCTTGATGTACTGTGCACAGAAATAAGTGTCATGGTCAAACACGATTTCTAAAATAATTAGGAACTGAGACAAAATGTTATGTTTAATCATTTATTGTATGCAACTATCGACATTTGTGGTTCAGCCAGGAGCCCAGGATCTGAGACCTTCTCCACTCATGGGCTCTCGGATCCCAGGCTCCAACGTGAACCTGAATATCTCCACTGCAATTTTATAGCCCCACAGCTTGAGCGCTGCAAATCTGGGTCAGCGGCCCCAGGCCAACTGGAGGTGTTTTATAGCAGTGCAGATACACCTTTTGGTCAAATTCTCAAAGGAGTCTGAATCCAGCCTCCATTTTATGTGCACACAACCTTGCACATGCAAATCATTTGATTGTACAATTTTTGTGCACTATTGCACAAATGTCAGAGGGATACAGGTGCTGTACCAAAAACACACGACTCTAAGGGTGTGTCTAGACTACATGCCTCCTTCGACGGAGGCATGTAGATTAGCCAGATCGGAAGAGGGAAATGAAGCCGCGATTAAAATAATCGCGGCTTCATTTAAATTTAAATGGCTGCCCCGATCTGCCGATCAGCTGTTTGTCGGCAGATCGGGGGAGTCTGGACGCGATGCCCCGACAAAGAAGCCTTTCTTCATCGACACAGGTAAGCCTGGTTTCACGAGGCTTACCTGTGTCGATGAAGAAAGGCTTCTTTGTCGGGGCATCGCGTCCAGACTCCCCCGATCTGCCGACAAACAGCTGATCGGCAGATCGGGGCAGCCATTTAAATTTAAATGAAGCCGCGATTATTTTAATCGCGGCTTCATTTCCCTCTTCCGATCTGGCTAATCTACATGCCTCCGTCGAAGGAGGCATGTAGTCTAGACACACCCTAAGTACTGGCACTGGCTTGGGAAGAGGTGTGTGTAGTTGAATTGGCCTCCAGTGCAATTTAAAGCTGCCATAGAGTTTCTCTAGCTTGCACCTGCTATTGGGACAGATCTGCCAGCCAAAGATCACTGGAATGCTGTGCAATCTAGTCATTTCCCTACTCCCACCCCTTTAAAATATCTTCACCTTTCCTTCTTTCTAATGCACTCACTACAGATGAAGGATGTGCTGCTATGGAAACTTTTCCTTAACACAAGATACTTTCTGTGGTCAAAAGCAGGAATAGGCCCCTCAGTTTTCCTCAGTTAAAAGCAAAAGAAATGGGTTAACTGAGTGTTTTGGGGAAGAATATTGTAACTACCAATCCATAAAGAAAATGAGAGAAACTGAGTGAAGAAATCAAGAATAAAAAATAGGGAACTTTGGGCAGTTTAGAGGCATCTATGATCTGCCAGAGACCAGGGATTGGAAAATCCCTGTTTGTAGCTATTTACAAAAGGAATTCATTTTGAATTAAGGAAAAAAAAAACAGTAAAGTTCTTCCTGGAAAAATAAAAACCATCAAAGATTCATGGTAAAGTCATGTGATTGGCAGACTATCTCAATGTGCTTTATAGGACATAATACATGATTGATAGGTACAGATGATAGATTCCATGCTCAGAAGTGACCATTGTGATTATCTATTCTCACCTCCTGTATAACACAACTCCTAGAACTTCCCCTAAATACTTCCTGCAGCAGATGCTTTAGAAAAATGTCCAATCTTGATTTACCTAGAGATGGGGAATCCCTCATGGCCTTTGGTTAGTTGTTCCAATGGTTAATTTCTCGTTGTTAAAAATGTATGCCTTATTTCCAGTCTTAATTTGTCTGGCTTCAACGTTAGAACGTTATAGCTTTCACAACTAGACTGAAGAGCTCATTATTGAATATTTGTTCCTCATGTGGGTATGTATAGACAGCAATCAAATCATCACATAACCTCTTTTTTTGAAGCTTAGTAGTCAATCTCCTTCAGTCCATCATGATAGGCAGATTTTCTAATGCTTTAATCACCCCCATGGCTCTACAACTGAACCCTCTGCATTTGATCAACATCTTTCTTGAAATGTGAACCCCAGAACTGGGTACACTATTCGGCTACGTCTATACTGGCATGATTTTCTGGAAATGCTTTTAACGGAAAAGTTTTCCGTTAAAAGCATTTTCGGAAAAGCGCATCTAAATTGGCAGGACGCTTTTCCGGAAAAGCACTTTTTCCGGAAAAGCGTCCATGGCCAATCTAGACGCATTTTTCCGCAAAAAAGCCCCAATCGTCATTTTCACGATCGGGGCTTTTTTGCAGAAAACACTACTGTGCTGTCTACACTGGTCCTTTTCCGGAAAAGTTTTCTGGAAAAAGACTTTTGCCTGAATGGGAGCAGCATAGTTTTTCCGGAAAAGCAGTGATGATTTTACGTTAGATCATCATTGCTTTTCCGGAAATTCAAGCGGCCAGTGTAGACAGCTGGCAAGTTTTTCCGGAAAAGCAGCTGATGTTCTGGAATAACTTGCCAGGGTAGACACAGCCTTCCAGTTGCTGTTGTGTTAGTATAAAATGAAGCGGTAAAATACCCTTTCTACTCCTACTTGAGCTTCACATGTATATGCATCCAAAGATTGGGATTAGCTTTTTTAGCCACTGCATCACATTGGGAGTTCATGTTAAATTGATTATTCAGCACAACCCCCAAATCTTTTTCAGAAGCAATGTTCCCTGGCATAAAGTTCCCCACCATGTAAGTGTGGTTGTTTACCACTTCCCCAATTTATGTATTATCTGCAAACTTTATCACTGATGAGGTGAAGTTTTCTTTCAGCTAATTAATACAAATGTTAAATAGGTCTGGGCCAAGAAGTAATCCCCACGGGACCTCACTATCAATACATCAATTCAGTGATGATTTGCTATTTACAGTTACATTTTGAAACATACTAATGAGTGCTCTGTTAATTTTATATTGCTCTAGTTTTTTAATCAAAATGTCATGTGGTAACAAATCAAATGCCTTACAGAAGTCAAGTATATTATGTCAGTGCTGCTACCTTTATCAGCCAACTTATTATCTCACTAAAATGAGAGCTTGACAGGATCTATTTTCCATGAAGCTTATTGGCACTAATTATATTACCCTTATTAATCAAGTCTTGTATCAACTGCTCCATAATCTTCCCAAGAATTGATGTGTGATTGACAGGTCTATGATTACATTGGTCGTCCCGTTTACTCTTGTTAAATATTGTCCCACCATCAGCTTTCTTCCAGTCTTCTACAACCATCCCACCCCATCTTCTAAAACTTATTGAAAAATCAATATTAATGGTCCAATGATCTTGTCAACTCTTGGATGGAAGTTATCTGGATTTGCTTATTTAAAAATGTTAATCTTTTGTAGCTTCTGTTAAACGTCCTCCTGAGGTACTACTAGTGGAATGGAAAGAGTGTTATTATGTGATACGACTACATCATCTGTCAAGGGGACTTTGGAATCTTGGATGTTTTGATAATGCTGGTTGGCTACAAGAAGAACACAAAGAGGGTAGAAGAGGAAGTGTCCTGAAGAAGAAAAAAAAGAGAGAAGGCAAAGAAAAAGGAGAAGAACCAGAAACAAGTTTTCATTTTGCCTTGCCCTCCCTTCTTCTGGTATGTCACTGTTCTTAACAGGTTTTCCTATACTGCATTCTTTACAGATGTTTCCTCAAACAATGGAGTGAACATGTAGACATTTCATAGTTTCTGCGCATTTTGCTGTTCACTGTAGTTTTCCAATTAGTTAGATGCTGCCTGAATGAATCCAAGGAACTTCTGTCTCTCCCCTATCTTTCCCTTTTGAGTGTATGATGTAAAGGCATCTGAAGACACAAAGTGTTTCATGACAGTTATGTTATCAATATATCATATTAGTGGCTTTGTAAACCACCAGATCTTTGTAGGGACAAAAAGCCCTCATTTAATACTTTTCAAATTGTTTAGATAAATATAATTTACCTGAGCCCTGAGTAAAACAAAGTACTTCAGGGTCATTTTTCTTTAAATGGAGGTGATATAATTGAAGTAAAAAAGTGTGGGTGGATGGGGATAGTAATCTCCCTTCTGTTTCCCTGAGTGTTTTTTCACTATGCAGTTAACGCTGGAATGGAGGTGTTGAGCCACGGTGTGTGATAGGAGGAATGGTGAATAGGAGAACACATAGGAATTGGATGGACCATTAGGACATAACTGTTATATCTTACCAAATTTTCATATGCACACTTCCTGGATTTACCAGGCTCAGCTATCAGCGGTGAAGAAGCTAATGGTTAAAAACCACGAGGGCCCAGCTGGAAATAATGAGTGTGCCCATCCACTCCTGGAAGGCAGCCCTTACAATGTTAGTAAATTATAGTAAACACAAATGTCAACATCCTCAGAGGCTGTGCGGGCTGGCAGGAATTCAAGAGATGAGTTCACATTGTGAGAGGAGATGGGTGGGGCAGTTCAGAGCAAACACAATGAACGCTTTAAAGGCACAGCTCTTCAGTTGTGATCTGAGGGGAAGGGGTTTCAGGTGGCTTTAGAGGTAGCTGACGGAGGTCAGGGTATGTATGATGAGCTAGAAAGAACTGACTCACCTTCTCTCCGGGTTGCCCCTTTAGTCCCTGGGTCATTTACACCAGTCGCAGCCGCATGCAAAAGGGTGAAGGGGGGAGAGAAAGAGACACAAACACAGGATCAGTGTTAATGGCACACTAAATCCAAACACAAAACAATGCAACAAAAAACAGGTCACAGACACTGACACATGCTCTGTTTAAGCTTCACACACAAGCACAAAGACCTTTGTTTCCCAGTCTTCCACTGCCCTTGGGATCAGCTGCCTGGGTGATGTCTAAGAGGAATGGCAGCTGAGACAAGTGGCAGATGAAATTGGGTTTTCACCCAGTGTGAGAAAATCAATTCTTGATTTTAACAAGTGGTGGGGGTACTGAGGCTGTGTTAGTGGTAAGCTCGCCATAGTTAGCAAGGCTGGCTCAGAGCTCAGAGACATCAACTCACAAGTAAGTGAGGCAGCAAGAACAGACCTGACAAGGAACTCTGGCACAGCTGCCACCAGAGATTATAGTCCCACGTGGGATTAGCCGTCATGGTCAGAAGAGTAGTTGAAGATGGATTTAGCCAACTGTCCATCCACACTGGCCAAGTGGCTGGAGTTCCTGGTCAGCCGTTCAGTGTTTGAGACAGGAGGGTCATTAAGGAGGAGCGGAGGAGGATAAATGGATGAATGTGCTGGGAAGAAGGTATCTCACTGAATGGGAGGGTGGGTTAGGGAAAATACGCTTAATTGAAAGTCTTCATTACTGAAACAATAGTAAAATATTGATTTTTTTCTCTCCTCTTTCTCTTCTATCTGACTCAAACAGGGGGATTAGATGTAATTAGCTATAATTGATTTTTTTTCTCTTCTATCTGGCTATGTGAGATATGTAGGTTAAATGTGCAAGATAAATTTAAGTCTTACATATTCAAATATGTTTAATTTATTAAATTGCTCCACCTAGGTTAATTATAATTAAAACAGGCATTTTTTATGGTAGGCCCCTTTTCTCCCACCCTTATTCACACTGTGGATTGGCCTATTACATGTGCAGTCTCACTGATTTCAGTGCAACTACTCACAAAGTAAGGCTTCACTTAGAATAAGAACAGAAAAGCCGAGTCTTTAATTAAAAGAGAGTGTAGACTTTAAAGAGGGTTCATCTGGAAGTCCTGTGGTTAGTGATATAAGTTCCCACCAAAAGTCTGAGGTTTGATTACTAGCTTGTCTTTAACTTCAGAGAGAAAAATATAACAGCCTTGGGTGCTATGGTTTTTCTTCAGAGCCAGCTTCCTCCGCCTCTCAGAGAGGAGGGATTGCCTCACTGATTTGTGACAGTTACTCTGGCCTCCTAGCAGGGTCTAAGGGCCGTTTTACTCAGTCCTCTTCTTCTAGCACATATAAATAAGCAGAAAATGAGAAAGACACCATATAGATTTCTGTCTGCCTTCCATCTGTGGCTAAAGCAGTTATCACCATGGACTGTAATACTCTGTGTTATAGTCTGTTGTGTCACATTAGTGAAAGCAGCAGTTACTTCCCAAATAATGTTGTCAGAGTGACACACTATCAAACCTGAAGGGCATCATGAACAAGTACTAGCATTGCTTGAATCATCCTGAGTATGGTAATACAATGATACTGAAAGTGACTATCCCTCTCATGCATAGCAGGCTTCAGTATCAATGAGGCATTGGGGGGAGACCTCTGTGATACTGGAGAGAAAAAGTCACCTAAAGATATCCCTAAAACGTAGCACATAACATGTAAAATGGAGCCATAAAACCCTCTCACACTGTGAGCTTAACTGGACTCTAATCTGAACTACACTGCCTCATAAGTTTTATAAAAATCACACCGCCCAAAGTTCTGCTCACCCTACCTGTAGAATTTACTAACACTTTTTCTATATTGTTTCCATCATTGCTGATAGCAGTGAGTGGCTGACTATGTTACCAATATTTGTAAGTGCTTCAAAAGAGTCGTCTAATGCCAAGAATTGCTAACTGTTAATAAGACATGCTGGTATTTGTATGTAAAAAGAAAACCTTCTTGCTAATCAGCTTCCATGACAAACACTGTGAGTCAGATCCTGGTGTAAATTGGTGTAGCTCCATTACTTTCAATGAACTTGCACTGATTTACCCTAAAGGAAGATTTGGCCCAGGGTGTGTAATCTCTTATTATGATCACTTTAGCCACTCTATATTACAGCTCCCTGTGAAGTTGCAGGCATCAAACCCAGACATGTCTCACTCATCCACACACAGACCTCTGAAAGATGTTTAAAGATGCAAAATGTTTGGGAGAAGGTATGCAAGCGGGAACTCAGAAGAACTTAGCTGTGGCCAGCTGAACTGTTGGAAACTGGCAAGGAGCGAAGGCAGCTGGCAACAGTTTTTCTCGCTGGGTATGGCTAAACTACAAGTTTTTGTCGGAAAAAGGTATGAAAAATGTGCTTTGTATTTTGCGTACCTTTTTCCGATTCTTTTGTTGGAAGAGGCTTTTCTGACATTTGGCCCATCTAGATTGGGCCAAATGTCAGAAAAAAACCCTCTTTCAAAAGCCCCCTTCTTCCTTGTAGAACAAGGAATACAGGGACTTTCGAAAGAGTGTGTTCGCTCTTACTCAAAAAAAAGCAGAAGAGCAAATACATTCCCTGGACGTGGCGGAGCTTTTTCGGGATACCTTCAGCATCCTCAACCCTCCCCCCTCCTCCCCACAGTCTAGCCATACCCTTTGAAATGTAGGGTTGCCATACAGCAGGTTTCTCAGCCAGAGAAAAGCATAAGAATTTCAGTGTGAACTTAGTGGAATGACATGTCATCTCCCCAAGGCTGTTATGTTACTCTCTTGGGAAAGACATCAATATGTATGGGGAGTAAAGAGAACAACTCGATGAAGAGAGAGCACAGGGAACCAAAAGCAAAGTGTTTGCGGTGCTGATGTGATGCTGTTTGACATGCACTGCCCAGCTCTTCTTCAAAGTTTCACTGTTGTTTTAAATATGCACTGTATGGCAGGAGGACCAAATTGGAGCCAATGTGCTAAACAGACATTGTACATTCATAGGCCGAAAAAAAGTTACCAATGTCATTTGAACTACAATCACTTTGAGCAGATAGATCTGAAGGGGGAACTTGTCTCTCCTCTATCTTCTGAGGCACAACGGCAAGTGCATTGCAGGCAGCAAGAAACCACTGGCAGCCCACTGCTTGGCACCACTAAAATGCATGGTGCTGCAGGAAGCATTCTCAGAATATAGCCAGGGCTCCTTCTCAGAAGTCCTGTTGGGATTTGGTTTCTGAATGGAAATGTCTCAGATAAAATCCCCCAATAGACTTACCAATGATTGGTGCTTCCATTTTCAGAATGGAGCCTGAAAATGATAGAATCTGCAGCCTAGAATTTCTAAACCTGGAAGCAGATCTGAGTAGCAGTTCACTCAGCTTCATTCATGAGCGAAGCTGCTGCTTCTTCTCTAGTTGTACCCAAACCAAACCCTAAAATGGAGCAAGGAGCTCCATTTCCTGAAATAATGAAAGTATCACCCTAAACAATCCACAGACACCCGAGCTTTTGGAAAAACATGTGTCAGTCAGGTCAGGCAGATGCAAGAGGTTGTAACTCACCGGTCTTCCAGGGATTCCCAAGGCGCCTTTGTCTCCCTAACAATTAATGCAAAATCAGACGGCAGTTGGAAACTGACCATAAACAAGGCTACAAAATGACACAAATTAGATGTCAGATGTAGACATGTGTGCACCTTTAATTATTATTTGACTGAGAGGTATGGTAGGTGCACATATGTTGACACATGGCATAAACATATATTTAAAGCATGCTCACGTGTTTGTATGTATCCTTGGACTTATGTGTAAGTATGTGGGTGTGTATGTGTCTGTTAGCAATCAGTATAACTCTTTGCTATATAGGTAAAGGAACCAACAAAGCACACTCAAGTCAGAGAGGAAGAAAAAAAGGTAAAAATCTGTGATCCAACTACTCGTCTAATCACAATTTGTTAACACTTTCCATCATCCATTTTATGGGAAACTGCTCACTTCAGTACAAAATTACCACACTTTTCTTCCTTTCCAAGGAAATTTCAATTGTAGCCATTTATTTACAAAGCTGGTATCACTTAAGACAGAACTCTCGGGGTATGTCTACACTGCAATGTTATTTCAGGATATAGCTATCCCACGTCTTCACAGCAAGCCCGTTATTTTGGGCTCGCTATTCCCAATATCCCTGTAAACCTCATTCTACGAGGAGGAAGGGATGTTTCAGAGTAGCACTTTATTTTGAAATTTGACGCTGTGTAGACAGTGCCAAATGACAAAATGAGCCATTTTGAAATAGCATCGAAATAAGATACGTAATTTGAGTAGCTCAAATTGCATATCTTATTTTGATTTACGGTGCTGTGTAACTGCACCCTCAGAGACCATGAACAGGTCCACATTTTCCAGTAGTTCAGAAAAGAGAAAGTTACACTAATGTGAATAATAAGCTAACACAGGAAATGTCATGTCTAGCATAATGTATATTAATGACTGTGTTCTATGTCCCTTAACCCTTTGAGAATGCTGCCTAATGCATCTTTAGGGTGTGAAAATCATTAAGTGAGGTTTCATGAATGTGCATGCCTCAGAATATATGAGACAATGCTTGAACCGAATGGCAAAGACACATGGACACAAGGCAATTGGCATATTATTAGTTTTGAGTCTTAATGTATATTTAAATTTGACTATAGAATTTTTTAAAAAAACCCTCTGTGTTCTTGGTCACAAAAAGTGAATTCTCTAAAGACTTAGAGGTCAGTATGCTGATGCCGTGAAGTTATAGATCTACTTAACTATTTGTGAATTTATCTGCACATTTTGCAAAAATGACATTGTAAAATCTCTTCAGTATTGTTTCTGATCATCAGTTTGATTTTTTTTCTAGCTTTTACTATGAAAAAATAATCAATGTTTCTTTTGTACCTTCTCATATATTTTCCCCTGTAATACTGTTTTCTACAGCACCCCACAAAAATAGACAACGTAGGAGGCTGGAAAACAACCCTAACTGTATCACCTACATGAAATATTTGACCCTCTTCTGTCTTTATCCCTTTAATCATGGCAATAGGCCAGAACCTCAAAGCTGTGTCCATTAGTGATCAGTAGGAGTTAGGGATATATACTATACTAATAGACAGGGAATTCTGGTGAGGAAAATAATCTTTGATGTTGGTAAATGTTCAGAAATGCTCTTTTTTCCCCTAGCACTGTCTGTAATCAAATGAGAATATACAACAATACAGGTTGAACCTCTCTAATCTGGACTAGCCTATTCTGTCAATGCCCCTAGTCTGACATCATTGGCAACCACATGGGCACTTGAGGGCTGGAGCATTGACAGGGAAAAACTGGCAGGCCAGGGTCAGGTGTGTTGGTGGACTAGGGAAGAACAGAGCCCAAGAGTGGAGCTCCTGCTTCCCAGCAGGCCAGAGCAGAAAAGCCTGATGGGGACAGAGCAGCAGAGCCCCACGGTGGCTGGAAGCCAGGAATAGAGGGGCAAGTATTGACCTCCCCTGCTCTAGCAAATTCCCTGGTTTGGGATTGGTCAAATCCGAAGGGCACCAGACCAGGGAGGTTCAACCTGTACTTTGCTCTGTAGCCTGCTTACACGCCCTGCTATCCAGTGATGCAAAGAGCAGTTCCAAAAAAAGGCAAAATGGAGACAACTGCCTTGAAATCTGGGGAGTGAACCATTGATATCTCTCCCTTCAAGGAATGCACTTTGCTGCCAATGTTGCTCCGTAACCTGTCCTTGCTGCCTGTCTGAGGCACATAGTAATGCTTCAGATCAGTGTTTCAGAAAGTGTAATGTGGGAACACTTTCAGAAACACTTTAATTGGCTGCTCCAGTTTGTTCATGTACTGGAGCCGTGGCCACGGAGCCTTGCAGCTCTCATTGACTCCGTTTCATCCTTTGCAGCCAAGGGGAGCCATGGGAAGCAGCGTGGGCCAGGCCACCGTTTCCTGTGGCTCCCACTGGCTGCAAAGGATGAAACAGAGCCAATGGGAGCTACGAGGCTCCTTAGCCATGGCACATAAACAAACCAGAGTAGCCAGTTAAAGTGTTTCTGAAAGTGTTTTCGTGGTACCCTTTCAGAAACACCGCTTTAGATTAATGGCCTACACACACTTCACTATGCACAACATTTAAATGCAATGGGGTAAAAAGTATTTAGAGGTTTAACAAATCCATAGTTACAGATAAGTACTGTTTTGTGATCCAGGAGCACTTCTTTCACATGTAAGTTTTGATAAATCAAAAAGTCACATCTCTGTGGCCACAGTTGTACTTCACATGATTTACACTGGCAGTTCGATTAAATGTGCATAGATGGTATATGACTGCAAAGGAAAAGGAGACAAGATCTATTCTTTTTTATCCCTTTCTGCTTTTTATACTGCACCCATCAACATGTTATTTGATCTATCTCTTTATCTCTGTGTCTAGGTGCTGTGCGTTGTTTATTCAGAAAACAATGGAATTTTTCCATAAGGGACAGGAAATTCATTGTCTTTGATTTCTTGGCTTCTGATTGGGAGCTTACTGCTGAGTTTTCTTGTTCTTTAACTTGAACATTGCTTTTCTCTACAGCTGAGCTTGGCAACTTGTTATGAAGATGACAAGGGTCAAACTCTCATGATCTGTAGTGAAAGCGTGATTCAGATTTTTGGATCTGTTGAGAAACTCTTCCTGGCTGTGCTCTGATTGGTATTTGACCACACAATGACTGATAGTGTATAGGACTGAGCTGTGTCTGGTGTTAGTCTGCACAGTGAGACTGATACAATATGTGATGTCAAAACGACATGTACCTCATCATGAAATGATGTATGAGTCCACTGTGTCTGGTATTTAACTACACAGTATTTGGGATCTTCTAAACAATACTAGCAGGGGGGAAATCATCTCAGTAGTATAGCAAATAAATGCCAGATGTTTATGAGAAAGACTTGTCTATGATGTGAAGCCAGGAAATACACTGTATCGTGGATAACAGTTATGTCCTGCACTGTATGCTAGCATTGTATTCATAGCTCCACTGCTTGCCAGCCTGTTGTTTTTCTGAAGTGGCTATCGTGTTAGTATCCAAGCACCAAACAACAGTTATGAAGAAGGTTTGAGTGGTCTTAAAAGATTTTTTACTTTCTCCTTCCCTCAGGCAGTGGGTGGATTTTTTTTTCTTTTTGCAGAAGTCGTTGCTGAGGAGACTTCATCCAAAGGTGGCGTATGTTGGGATCAGGTGATGGGCAGAGTGTGGCTTGGTCTGATCTCCTCTGGCAAAGAGTTTCATACCTAGGTCCTATTGCTGAGAGTGTTCTATTCCCTGAACATGAAAGACTTAATCTGAGTCTCTCTCAAGTACAGGAGCCTCTCTGGCTTGGAGAATCTCTGACAGTAACTCTACTCTGAAGTAATCTAAGCCTGGATTGTAAGAGCCTTGTAAATTAGAACCAAACCATGAATGTGGATCTTAGATGAAGGGGGAGGCAGCAGTTTCACACAGCACTTTGCATCAGCTTTTACTACTTTGAGGTGAGACACTGTACTGCACCCATTGTGGCCCTTCAGATGACCACTGAATTCAGCCCCAGGTAGCATAAACAGAATAATCCAACACGAAGGCAATGAAATCAGGGGTCAAAACCTTGTCTAAGGGTGTGTCTACACTGAAGGACTTAACTTGAAATAAGCTATGCAAATTGAGCTACATCAATTGAGTATCTTATTTCAAAATAAGGAGCATCTACACAGCAGTTATTTCAAAATAAAGCACTCTTTCTCTGACTTCCCTTACTCCTCATACAATGAGGCTACGTCTACACTGGCCCCTTTTCCGGAAGGGGCATGTAAATTTCACCTATCGTAGTAGGGAAATCCTCGGGGGATTTAAATATCCCCCGCGGCATTTAAATAAAAATGTCCGCCGCTTTTTTCCGGCTTTTAAAAAAGCCGGAAAAGAGCGTCTACACTGGCCCCGATCCTCCGGAAAAAGCGCCCTTTTCCGGAGGCTCTTATTCCTACTTCAAAGGCTCTTATTCCTATGCACTTCAAAGTAGGAATAAGAGCCTCCGGAAAAGGGCGCTTTTTCCGGAGGATCGGGGCCAGTGTAGACGCTCTTTTCCGGCTTTTTTAAAAGCCGGAAAAAAGCGGCGGACATTTTTATTTAAATGCCGCGGGGGATATTTAAATCCCCCGCGGATTTCCCTACTACGATAGGTGAAATTTACATGCCCCTTCCGGAAAAGGGGCCAGTGTAGACGTAGCCTGAGAGTTACAGGAGTTGGAGTAAGAAGTCCTCTAGCTTGACAGTATTTTGACACTACTTTGAAATAAGTGCCTGCTGTGTAGATGCGGACTGAATTGTTTTGTAATAGCGCTAGTTATTTCAAAATAGTGTTGCAGTGTGTAGCCATACCCTAACAGGAGAGAGAACAGTCTCCTGGCCTACCAAATGTGGAACAAAAGAATTCATAGAATCATAGGACCATAGAGCTGGAAGAGACCTCAGAAGGTCATCAAGTCCAGCCCACTGCTCTAGGCAGGACCAATCCCAACTAAATCAACCCGGCCAGGGCTTTGTCAAGCAGAGACTTAAACACCTCTAGTGATGGAAACTCCACTACTTCCCTAGGTAACCCATTCCAGTGCTTCACCACTCTCCTAGGCTGTGTCCAGACTCAGGGGTTTTTTCGGGAAAAGTAGCCTTTTTCCGAAAAAACTTCCCCTGCGTCCAGACTCAAGCCACATTCTTTCGAAATTAAATCGAAAGAACGCGGTTTTTCTTTCGATGGCGGTAAACCTCATTTCACGAGGAAGAACGCCTTCTTTCGAAAGTTCCTCTTTCGAAAGAAGGCGTTCTTCAATGTAAATAGGGCTTCTTCGAAAGAGAGCATCCAGACTCACTGGATGATTTCTTTCGAAAAAGCAAGCCACTTTTTCGAAAGTTCAACGTGCAGTCTAGACGCTCTCTTTCGAAAGAGGCTCTTTTGAAAGTATCTTTCGAAAGAGCCTCTTTCGAAAGAGGCTTGCAGTCTAGACATAGCCCTAGTGAAATAGTTTTTCCTAATATCCAACCTGGACCTCTCCTACCACAACTTGAGACCATTGCTCCTTGTTCTGCCATCTGTCACTACTGAGAACAGCCTTTCTCCATCCTCTTTGGAACCTTCCTTCAGGAAGTTGAAGGCTGCTATCAAATCCCCCCCACTCTTCTCTTCTGCAGACTAAACAGACCCCTCTGTGGTATTCCTTGTCACTGTGGTAATTAGTACGCTCACGAGTAGTGAGATGTCCATCATGTCTCAAGGATCTGTACTGCTTTGACGATACAAGGCCTGCTGCCCTCAAATGACGGTGAAATTAGTGTATTTGCCTTTCCACAGGCTATATTCTTCTTTCCGTTAATAATACTTCTGTTTCACAGTGTTTGAGGTTGAGCCAACTACTCTTCATCTATCTATTGATTTCTCCCTGGGAGATGGCTCAGGGTGCCACAGTGGAGAAAATGCATTGACTCTATTCTCTAAAATCCTTATGGTTTATTCATGATTGATCTCAGCAACAGACCATTGCTCATGGCTTCATGTTCATTTGGATTAGAGTTAGTTATGGATTTACAACTCCCTGAGAAGCTGGCAGACACCATGTTGATTTAATTTAAACTAGTGAGAATGGAACTAGTCACGTAAATAAGCTTCTGGGGCTAACAGAACCAACTGAGAACGTCAGGTTGCAGACTGGATTTTCTGTTTCAGGGGTGCTGAGAGGAAAGAGGGTGGCTGTGACCATTGAGCACTACTGCTTCCACAGGCAGGCAAAGGGGAGCTGAAGACTGGATAACACCCTATATGTTCTCTGTGCACAGTTGGAAATAAGAAGCATCTCTGGGCACATTACCTAGGCTGCCTGCCTTATACTCAATGAAATGCTAGGTCATCAATGCTGGCCCCTGTGTGGTTATGCACAGAAGCGGAGAAGGGGAAAGCTACTCTTGAGTTCTCATCCCTGACCAGAACACCTGCAAAAGGTGAAGCACGTTGCCCTCAGTCTAACTCCAAACCAGTTTGACACTGTAACACACTTTCTCTTTCTCTAGAAATCTCTCAAGAAACTAGCGGAGTGACTGGCTCTGCTGCAGCCACAAAAAAGCATGGCTTGCTCCATTTGGTGTCTGAATTTCACTTCACCCTGGCCTGACCTCTATATGTCCCTCTCACTTCCACTTCCTGTATCAGCATGGATTAAATAGATGCTTCTTGTATTCCTGTATTCCAAGCTCCTCCAGAGTTAAAATAAACAATCCAAACCACTGCAAAACCCATCCTGGTATCTGCTTGAAATAGAACCTCCAATCTTTCCTGGAAAGCCTGTAGAAGCTCAGATTCCTGTCAGTGAGAGTGCAATACAAATGTGGTTCTAAGACAGGGAAGGTGATTCATATTGGAAAGGTGATCTTAAAAGGCCACATGTTTCCCAAACACAAAAGGGTCTTATAAAGAATGTGTTTCTTGGAACACTGTCCTGCCAAGGTTCTGCTGTTCCTATCCTATTGGGATCCATATCTCATTTACAACATGTTCTTCATCTAATTTAGTTCCACCACTGGAGACCATTGCCACCTCCCTGTATACACAGCCTTGAGGCCTGCCTTTCAAACTAGTGCCAGAGAGAGAGTGAACAAAAGGGAAACAACATGGTAATAGAAAGCTTTTACCGGAAGTCCTGGTCTTCCTGTAGGGCCCTGAAATAAAACACAGAAAAGGCAAAGTTGGCACAAAATCGGGGGGGGGGGGGGGGGGGGGGGGGGAGAGGAATGGTAGAGAGAAGAAGCAATGATTAAAAAGGAAATAAACAGTGAGAAAACAGAGCCACTAAATCATCAGAACAGCTTTCATACTAGCCAGATTTTATTGTTACATTTTTCCAACCCATCTTCAAAGCATTATTTCTATTTGATATGTCTTTCAGTGATTCCCAAACTGGGAACTGCTAGCACAAGGAGAGTTAGCTAGTCCTGTGATTCTGAGTCTCTTCCTTGTTCCTATCCGACGATGAATAATAATTGTTCATGTACAGAGTTTCTAGAATTGCCATAGAGATACTGTATGATCAAGACTGTGAGGGGAGGTAACTGAGATGCAGTTCACACTATGAAAAAGTTTGAGAGCCTCCAGACGACATGTTTCTTTCTTTCTTTCTTTGGCTGTGTCCAGACTCCATGCCTCCGTCGACGGAGGCATGTAGATTAACCAGATCGGAAGAGGGAAATGAAGCCGCGATTAAAATAATCGCGGCTTCATTTAAATTTAAATGGCTGCCCCGATCTGCCGATCAGCTGTTTGTCGGCAGATCGGGAGAGTCTGGACGCGATGCCCCGACAAAGAAGCCTTTCTTCATCGACACAGGTAAGCCTGGTTTCACGAGGCTTACCTGTGTCGATGAAGAAAGGCTTCTTTGTCGGGGCATCGCGTCCAGACTCTCCCGATCTGCCGACAAACAGCTGATCGGCAGATCGGGGCAGCCATTTAAATTTAAATGAAGCCGCGATTATTTTAATCGCGGCTTCATTTCCCTCTTCCGATCTGGCTAATCTACATGCCTCCGTCGACGGAGGCATGGAGTCTGGACACAGCCTTTCTTTCTTTCTTTCTTTCTTTCTTTCTTTCTTTCTTTCTTTCTTTCTTTCTTTCTTTCTTTCTTTCTTTCTTTCTTTCTTTCTTTCTTTCTTTCTTTCTTTCTTTCTTTCTTTCTTTCTTTCTTTCTCTACAGATTGCTGACTTTCAGATTACCATATCTACCTCAAAATTGTTTCAGAAATAACAGACTCTTTCAATGGAAATTCAATGAGATCAGGACCATTCTAATCCACCTGTGGTTTTAAATCTCTTCTGTTGATTCAACAGTATATGCCCAAGAACAAGTATACAAGGGAGTGTTTTCATCATTTCTGCAGCTTTGCCAATCCTGTTGACCACTGTCATGTATCAGAAATGGTTCTGCAAAAATATAGTTCCTCAGCTGGCCCTAAATCAAACAGGGTCAGAGTAGGCCCTATTTTGTTTAGCTCAGAAGCTGAAACTTCACATTTACGTTCTATGAAATGTATAATAAACAGAATTTTGGTACATCAGCATTTCTGAGTTGCTAGCTGGACTGATACATGTGAAACCAGCACTGTGGGAATCTGGTCCACAGATTATAAACTAGTTCCCATCCGTTTTATTCAGAAAAAAACATTGGGGAAAATCTTCAGCATGTAAACATCGAGTGCTTTGTTTACTTATTAAACAGTGAAGTTTATGCTTGTGATTTTTGAACTACTATCACATAAAGGCTCTTAAATTCCCATAGCATTCAATAGGTTATGGTTAGCCACAAAAAGTTCCACTTTGGTTAATTAAATTCAGTCCACCTAATTTCATCTTGTTATTTCAATGGGCTACAGAATTCTCACTTCCTGCATTTATACAGACAGGTTCAGGGGTCAGAATAAGCTGGTATACAGTAGCACACTGTGTCATCACTTTTCTGGTGGCCCCATTTGTTTTTTCAGGATTTAAGCTTTCATTAAAATATTGAGTTTCTTGCCCTTCTTGTTGCAAAGAAAATGTGACTGTGAACTGATGCAATTCTGCCTTTGTCTACCAATGGAGTTGTTTGAAGAAATAAATCTGGGAAAACTTTGAATTGATCCATTCATTTCACTCTAGTGCAGGCCTGGACAAAATATAACCCATGGGCCGGATCCGACCTGCCAAGCCACCGGATCTGGCCCGTGGAGGCAGCAGGGAGCCCCAGGAAGGCTCCCCGCAGACTTGCACTCTGGGCAGAAACACCGCTGCAGGGCTCCCTTTCTGATTTAAAACTGGAGGGGGGGGGGAGAGGTTAGGAGCCACCCTGCCCCTAGCACATTCCCATTGGCCAATTTCTGGCAGAAACCGGCCAATGGGAGCTGTTTGTTGGAATAACAGGCATCTACGAACAATCTCGCCCCTTCTCCTGGGCTCAGTTATTCATGAAGCACATGGCCAGGCAGGCTGGCAAACATTTTAAGCTCTGCAGGCAGGCAGGCTAGTTTGGCAGCTGGCAAGTACATCTCTTGGCCACAGCTTGCTTTTGGCACCCCAGTCCTTTCCTGCCCCAACTCTCTGGTCCTCCCCCACCACCTCAACATACCCAAACCCTCTGTCCCCTTCTTACACCTATACCTTCTCCCAGATCTGGCACCCCAATCTCCTGCCCCAGATCACAATCCCCTCCTACCATTGGTCACATCCCAAACCCCTGCACTCCAGTCCCCTGCCCTAGGTCACAACCACCTACTTCATCCCAACTCCCTCCCAGATTCCAGTCTCCCTCTTGCACCCCCGTCCCTTACCCCAAGCTCCCTTCTGCACCCAACCTCCATCCCAGACCCCGCATCTCCATTAATATCATGGAAAAGTGTGGCCCTTGACCACTTTCCAAAATCTTGGAGTGCCTCCCCTGTCAAAAATTATTGCCCACCCCTGCTCTAGTGTAACAATAATAATGTCAATATTAGCACTATTAATCATTTCATTCCGGGTAATCTGGCAGTAATTTACAGGTGCACTCGCTTTGTAGACAGAGCTTGAGTACAGTAGCACCCAAACCCATCCCCAAAATTGTGCCCTGGATAGGCTTCAGTCAAAACCACAGAACTGAAATCTGCTGAACTTTGCATCCAGAATTAATCCCTAAATATATTTATAGATTTATGATAGGACCCAATCCTGCACACCTTTGGGTAGAACTCTTACTGAAATCACTGAAAGTGTTGTACTAGAGGGCTTTCAGGATCAATATCTCAAAGGGTACATCTACACTAGCCCCTTAGTTCAAACTAGGAAGGCTAATGAGGATGACCGAAATTGCAAATGAAGCGTGGGATTTAAATATCCTATACAGGCAGTCCCCGGGTTACATGGATCCGACTTACATCGGGTCCCTACTTACAAATGGGGTGAGGCAACCCCATACTAGCTGCTTCCCCCCAGCAGACCATGGAGACACGAAGCTAGCGCCCCCCCCAGCAGATCAGGGAGACGCGGAGCGGCTTTTCTCAGCAGGCACCTCAGCTTGAGAATAAAGGACTGAGGGAAGTGAGGTTTGGGAGAATAAAACTGAGCTCTGGAGAAATGTTTGGCTAGAGTTTCCCCTACAATATGTACCAGTTCCGACTTACACACAAATTCAACTTAAGAACAAACCTACAGTCCCTATCTTGTATGTAACCCGGGACTGCCTGTACTTCATTAGCATGTTCCTGGGTGGTCACCATTTTGGAAACTAACTAGCCTAGAATAACTGCCCGCGTCTACACATGGCAGAGAAGCGCGATTCCGAGATAAACCCCTTAGTTCAAATTAACAGTTAAACCTCATTCCATGGATTTATTTGCAATTTCGGTCGCCCTCATTAGCCTCCCTAGTCGAACTAGGGGGCTAGTGTAGACGTACCGAAAGGGAATACAAATCTGTACCATAGCAACTAGTTCTTAAAATGTCTTCTGTAAATTGTTGTAAACCTGTAAAAGCCTTATTGCTTAAGTTATAACAAAAAATGCAGTGTTTGTGGGGTATTCCTTCAGTCTTTGCAAGGCTTTTTCTGATTGATGCCCTTCAAGGTATTTTAGCAGCAATAATGAAGTAACAGGACAAACAGTCTGGCAGTAACTGGGACATTTTTCTGAAGTCTAAGTTGTCTGAGTTGAGTTTTTGCATTTGGATAACATTTTGAAAGAAAGCTGTCTACACAGTTTTTCTTCAGAACTGATGATTACGCACATCTAGGCAACTGATTGAGTGGCAGAGAATAAGTTGCATAGGAATTCACACAACATATATTTGCACCCATTTTGGAAAAAAATACATCCAATTCAGTATATGGCATCTTATGCATGCACATTACACACTGTTATCCTCATTTTTGTATGTGAAAATAGTTGAGAGTTTTTCTAGCCCTTCATATTCACTGTTTCTACCTTATGAGCTTTCTTAATCTGATCCTGTGAGCTTTCAGAACTGTGCAAACCTATATGGGTGCATATGAGCAATCTCACTAAGGATCTGGGCCCTCTGACCGAGTACAAAGGATGTTTGCTGTTTGAGAGATTCTGGGAGACTTCAAAACCAAATTTGGGTATCACATTGGACATAACATATGGAAGACAATTGTTACTGCTCAAGCCCCCTTTGCCCCTTTACCATCAGATGCCCACTTCGTAAATGCACTGGAGCTTTGGTACTTACAGGAGGCCCTGAAAGAAAGAAAAAGGAAAATAAACAGTGATTAGTGTTGCTATATAATAAATCCTGAAGATGAAATGTAAATGGTCACTCCTTATATTGTGCTATTTTTTGTTCTTTCTGTGGACTGGATTCTGATCTTACTTACTCTTGTTCTGCACCCAGGTAATTCTGTTGTTTTCAGTTAATTCATCCTGATTTACAACACTGAAAACAAGATCAGAATCAGATCCCAACTTTCCTTCCTTTTCTCCGGTTTCAGCCTGTCTCTCACCCATTTTCATTTCAGGTAATTGAAATTATGTGCTGTAGTGAACAATGAATTACAACTTCATGAAATCTGATTTTTAAACCCACTAAGGGAAAATACGATGAAATAAAATCAGGATGCTGCATTATTTACAGATAGATTTAAACCCCACTGATTGTGCATCTACACACCATCCTAAACTCTAAATAAGATATGCAATTTGCGCTATGCAAATTGCATATTTTATTTCCACTGAATTTCAAAGTAAGCTATTTTGAAATTTGGCATGTTTACACAGCGCCAAACTTTGAAATAACAGGCTATTTCGAGACAACCCTTAACCCTCGTGGAATGAGGCTTACCGGGATGCTGAAATAGCACACCAGTTATTTCGAAAAATATTTCAAAATAACGAGCAGCTTGTGTAAATGTGGGGTAGCTATTTGGGGATATCTGCGGTATCCTGAAATAGCTTTGCAGTGTAGCAAGTGTAGAGTATTTGGTCAGTCTCTCTTCTGGTCAGACAATCAGTATCTGCTTTTACCATAATTAAATAAATAATCCTTACTTTTAGTTTTGCTGATCACTAATCCAGGCTGGGGGTAAAATCCAGAGGTTATACGTTAGGTGGTGTGAGAGGACCTAACTCACACTAATTTATGCTCAGTAAACTCCTTGGAACCTACTCCCAGACTACTGACATGTGAGAGAGGCTAAATTTGTTTAGCTTCTACAAGAAAGAGCTTTAAGAAGATATAAGAAAGGGTAAGCCAAAATAGCTGCCTTTCTGCTTTAACCTATGCCTTCTGAGTCTTCATCATTTAAATTACATCTGTATAGAGTCCCTTGCACATTAATAGAAGGTTTAGGGGATTCTCAATGTTATGAGTTTAATATGCATCACCGTAGCCATCAGTCTTCTCTTGTCAGTCTCTTTTAATTTCTTTTATAAGGAGGAATTTCAGATTTAATACTTCCTTTTTGTCCAGCCCGTCAAGTTTAAAATCAAAAGATAAAGTCAAGGTACTCTACAGAAATGTCCTTTTCATGGAATATTGGACATACATGGGTGACCTTAAGAAGAGAGGATCTCACCTGATGAGAGAAGATGGAGAAAGGCCTGTCGTTTATTACAAATGTACTTTTAAATGCCCATTAAACTTTCTTAGATCACACCCCTAAATTCCAGGTGTATATCTGATATGGGCTGAATTCTTCCTTTCGTTACATGCACTCGGCTGCCAATGATGTCCTCAAGCATCGCTCTCATAATCTATGGCAGCATTTGTCCCTACAGATTTACACTATGGCTTGAATGCTGTCCCTATCCTGTATTGCAAAGATGCTTGGGTTTTATTTAGATGCATGCTTGCCAAAATACATGCTATAGACTAACTCTCAAGCTTATCCATACCATATTTTAAAATTATGGCTGCAGCATAGATGGTAGCAGCAAAAACTACTGATGCTAATCATGATAAACTTGTGCCAGCTTTTAGCTATTGAACTGATCCTGAAGCCCTCACTCATGTTGCTTGTCCTCCCTCATGCAATTAACTCTAGTGGGATGCCTCATCTAAGTACAATTTACACCATCTGCACCCTTTCAACCACAGGGGCAAACCGTCAGGCAGACAGAATTTAAGACCACTGATTCACTACTGCATATACCCCCCTTTTAATGAGTTTTGTGTCTTTCCGGGCAATAGCCTGACCTTCGGGAACATGTTGCATTTGAGAAAATAATAATAATAAAAAAATCCAACCACACAGCAAATGCCATCAAATAGCAACTGTCCTCAATCTAGAAATTGCACCTAATTTCTGCTCCCCATTTCTGCTACAAACTATAAGCAATTTGTATGTTTATTGCAAAATGCAATAGAAAAAATCCAGTCTCTCTTTCAAGTTTCCTTCTCAGGTCAGCCACTGGTATTTTGAAGATGTTTGTGGCCTAGATACCTACTGGTGTTTTTTTTTCTTTTCTATTTTTGTGAGTAAAATGGAGACAGACGTACACTTGATGTCATCACTTGTTACCATGACTATTTGGATGATATCATAGAATATTTTAGTCTGCCATTCAGCAACCCCATCTGCACCTCTTACTGAAATCAGGGGCTGCTTGACACCTTGGAAGCTGATGTGATCAGATTGCAGTGAAGCATGCCAGACCTCTGTCAACAGCAGCAGCATTTCACAACATGCACTCTGACCAGCTCCCTCATTCCCTCCCCCACACTGCTTCATCCCACCGTCTTTTATTACAGCTCACGGGGCCATATAGCTCTGAAAACTGGCGCTTCCCTCTTTCTGTCTTACAATAAGGAATGCCCCTTCAGAAACTGGCACAGTGAATATATGTCTTAAGAGGATGTGACACTTTACGCAGTCAATCCTTTATTCTAAGCTATCTGAGTTCAGTATAGAGCTGGAGAAAGGGATTAAAAGTGGTTTTAAACCACACTTATTTCCCCCTGATTCTATCTGGAAGGGACCATATCACAAGAGGAAGTTCTGATTCTTCTGTCAGGTACTTGGCTGTCTGCAGAGACAAGAGACTAATTCAGCAACAGCCAGGAACTACTGGGGCATCAGGGCATAGCCACACCCTCTTTCTCTCCAACACTCCCCAGTGTCAGGGGAGGTCTCGGGGATGAGATCCTCTAGGTTTACAGCTGCTTTGTTTCACCAGAGTGATGAAAATCGTGTGGCACAGGGGACAGCTGAAGACCAAGCTACTTCTTGGTGCAAGGTAAAGCAGCCTTAAGTCTGCTCTTACACACAGCTGTTGAGGCCTTGAGGGGCCATTCTGGCAGCTGGGTATGGTATTGCTTAGACATAGAGATCTCCATTAACCATTTAAGCTTGCCTTATGTCTGCTTTATGACATGAGACCCAGCACAAAGCAGTCTTAAATTGCCTTCCTTGTCTCATTTGTCCTGAGAGCTCTAAATCCCCACACTTAATTTTCAAAATTTCAGCATTCCTCACGACATTTACAAGTGTTGTCAGTGTAAACATGTATAGCACCCCAAAATGACACTGAATTTTCAAGATAAACACCACCTAATGCTACTGTGCCAATGGTAGCATTCCTTTTCAATGTAATGTAACAGAACCTTCCACTTGTTATTCGAAATGAAGCTGCCACAGAAACCAAGGAGCCTTTGTTGAGCAGAGTACATAAGGCCTTGACTACTGGGGCCCAAACCAGTTATTGTCACATTGAGTTTTGGTAATTACACTGGTCCAACAAACCTTCAGATCACCCTAGGTCTATATTAACAGGGGCAAAACTACAACAGAGTCCCTTCAGCTGTATGTAGCAAACTTCAAAGGGTACGTTTATACTGCATGGCTATTTCAAAATAAGCTATTCTGGAATAGTTATTCCGAAATAAGGGTATGTCTACACTAGCCCCCTAGTTCGAACATTAGAGAGGCTAATGTAGGCATTCGAAGTTGCAAATGAAGCCCAGGATTTAAATTTCCCGGGCTTCATTTGCATCTTCCCGGGCGCCGCCATTTTTAAATGTCCCTTAGTCCGAACTCCGTGACCGTGGCTACAGGCGGCACGGAGTAGGTAGTTCGAATTAGGATCTCTAATTCGAACTACCGGTACTCCCAAGGATTAGAGATCCTAATTCGAACTACCTACTCCGTGCCGCGTGTAGCCGCGGTCACGGAGTTCGGACTAAGGGACATTTAAAAATGGCGGCGCCCGGGAAGATGCAAATGAAGCCCAGGATATTTAAATCCGGGGCTTCATTTGCAACTTCCAATGCCTACATTAGCCTCCCTAGTTCGAACTAGGGGGCTAGTGTAGACATACCCTAACTTATTTCAAAATAGCACGTCTGCACTGCCGGGAAGCCTCAAAATTAGTCTGAGGCAGGCTTCCCTAGTGTAGATGTGCTATCTTGATTTAGAGCCTCAGGAGACACTGGAGAGGAATAACTTAGAATGGCCCTGATAAGGGGTTATTTCAAAATAGCAGCAGCGGAGTGTCTACACATGCTTTATTTTGAAAAAGCTATTTCAGAATAGGCATTATTCCTTGTAGAATGAGGCTTACAGATATTGGAATAAGCCATCCGTTATTTCAAAGTTATTTTGAAATAACAAAATGGCTGTGTAGATGCTCACATTGGTATTTCAAACTTATGCTAATTATCTCAAAATAACGGCACAGTGTAGACACACCCAAAATGACTAACATGCTATGCTTGCATTTCCCAATCTGACAAGCCATACTGCCCGCTACTCTATGGTGGGCAATAATTTGCAGTTGGATGCTTGGTTAAGGAGGAGCCACTTGTTTGTTATTCACAGTTTTAATTTACAAACAGGTGAATTGGCTTCTGCCATGCTACTGCCTTTAACCTGGTACTTCAACAGCCTTTGTTGATAAATCCTGTGCTGAGTGATTGCCCCAAACACGGATACACACACCCTACCCATTCAATACCATATGGCAAACAAGTTCAAGTGTCTTTTTCAAAAGAAAATGTTTTGGTATGGTTGGTATTAGCAAATGTTTAACTTTACACAGCAAGTTGTGTTGTAGGTTATCTACACATCTTAGGACAGAAGGCAGACTGCACAGCAGCAGAGAGATACACGCTGCAAACAAAAGCAAAAGTCAGGCAAATCTCTGACTAGAAGTGGGGAGGCAACTTGCTCTGGGGATGAAATTTCAGGAAACAACTTTTTCATAATAAAGTCAAGGTGGGAATCCTGGGGTGTTCTCTACCTAACAATGGACACTTGCAGGGTGTGGGGTACATACATAGTGGTTTGGGACAGAGAAGACACCATTGGTGAAAACAGCCCACCTAATAAGAGACAGATGTGGCACTCTCCAAGTCAGTGAAAGAAGGGAACTGTGGGGGTTGGACATGAGGAATGTTCTCTACCTAATGAGGTGGGTGACCTTAAAAGGTGTAACCATAACTTTGGAGATGTAAAAAACATCCCTTTTCTGTTTTCTCTGCTGCACCCACATCCTTCCACACCCCCACTCTTTCTTCAGAAATGCTCCTGGTGTGAGTGTGCTCAACCAAAATAACTTTCAAATTGCCCTTTAACCTCCTTCCTAAAGAACAGCAGCTGAGAGTGTCAGTGCAGACAAAGCTGACGCTTACAGCAACCAGAAAAAAAAAAGCGGTGGCTGTGGGTAAAGAAAGAGCGAGGCTATAATAACTGCTGCATTGCAATAACTACTGTGTTTGTCTCTTTCTTCCCAAATTAGCCTGCTCACAGATATTAGATTTCCACCCAACCAAGCACTATTGCTGCTGGAAGCCAAGGAGTGAGAAATCTGGTCTTTAGTATTGAAACCAAACTGAATTTAAATAACAAATGGATACACGAAAGAAACAGACCACAGTCCCAATCCTAATCACTAAGACGTAATTCTACATAAGTACACAGCCCCACTAAATTCAGTGGGTTTCCTTATGTGAGTAAAGTTATTCAAGTGAAGTTTGAGGATCAGGACATATATTTTATAACAATCCTCATGCCCTGTAAAATCTCTAGACATTTAAATACTCCACTAGAATAAACGGTGGCAAAATACTCCTAACTTTGTACAATAATGGGTTTATTACGAGCACCAGAGACCTTCCTGTTGGAGGGAATAAAATAGCAACGAACGGGTAGTGAAGAAATTACAGTTATCAAATACATTGGGTACCCTTTTTCTTTTACTATATGCTAATTTCCATATTTTATTTTTCTCTGTGCCCCGGAAGCTTATCTATCCTCCAGGAAGATGTTCTCTTAATACCTTTGGTTTCTTTTCTTTTGAAAAATCTTTGTAAGATGCCATTTTTCAGAACTGAAGAGTCTATGTACATAAAACTTTGACTAAATACTAGTAAATATCTGGGGCATAAACTGACATGTTTATTTCATCAGGTTCCCAAATTTTCCTGAAAACTTCTGTGGATATTGCTTGTGAAAAGAAACATTTGGATTCATTTTTTTGTGGTTTCCTCTCAGTGGGGAAAGTGGGATACTCAATACAACTGTCAATATTTTCTGTATTTTCCATATTCTGTAGCCTTTTTATTTTCAAGGAAAGTGCCCAGAAACTAGGCTAACTGATATGATGGAGTAGCTGACAGCAAGTTCACCCGTTAGTATTGGATGTGACTCTGTTGATGATTGTAGAGTATTTATTCATCTACAAAAAATGTTCTTGTGTAAACTCCAGTATTTAGAAATGGGGACCATAGATCATCTCAGTTTTTCCACACTACATGTCTCACACGCAACAGGGCTACCTCATGGGAGAAATAAAGATAATTTTAAAAAATCATTTGACTCTTGAACTTTGGTGACCTATGATAGCAATGTCAAATTTAATTCCTCTCCTGTGATCATCAGACCACGGTGAATGAATGAGTGCATCAATTTTCAGGATTGTTGCTCAAAGGGGCACTTCAGCTGTTAAAATCCAATAAAAGAGACTGCTGACCTTATGGTGACCTTTGATCAAGGTTCAGCTATGGGATTTCTCCCCCTGTCTGTACTCAAGTACCTATAATGAACAAGTATGTCATGATTCTAGCTCAATGGGAACGTGGAAGTTAAATCAATGAGCCAGTTATTTACTCCATTATAAGCATCTGTATTATATTAGATATTATAAACTAGAGATGAGTCAAAATCAGAAACTTCATTCAGAAACTCTTTTGCTTTTTTGTGGGGAAGGTGCCATTCACATTCATGAATCCCAAGCGATGTCTGTCATTTTGGTCACTGCTCTTATCCAAAACTGGAAGGAAAAATGGTTCCAGTTCGGATTAAGCTGAAATCTTGAAGGCAAAAGCAACATTTCTGCGAAATTCAGTTTCCAAATAGTGGAAATTTCACAAGATCAGCTATTCTCTTTAGATTTCTAGTGTATTGAGCCAACATCTCAAAAAATTAACTTGCAAAATTTTGACCCCATCCATTTGAACCTGCAGCCTCAACTTAAATCTAATCTGGATCCAGATGCTATCTGATCTCAACATACTACAATCTTTCTGTCATAGAGAAACCAGATTGTATAAGGAGATGTTACACAGTAAGCCCCCTGTTTCAGTAAAAACAGTGGAACATTCACCTAGAATTAACCAACAAATTTCCAAACTATTCAATGTTTTAAAACCATAGTTAAACTTATGAACATCAGTCCAAACATCTTTAAACTTTGTGCTGGAATACCAGGCTTTCCTTTCTGAATAAGATGAAATCACCTGACCTTGCTTGTGCTGCATTAAGTTAACAGCTCAGCCAAAGGGATAGAGACTTTAGTGCCTCCCACATCAAAAAGCCATAGGATAATCTTTGATGTATGTGCTTATTATTTATTTAATTTTGCAACTGTAACAAAAAAAACTTCTTAAAACAATAGTTAAATATTCCTGCATTTCCAGACCAATTGAGACTTGACATTGGGATATCATACAATGATCTTGCAGTTCCACTGAAAGAATATATAAGCCTTTGTCTGCTCCAAGAGATAAGCTCAGCAATGCTGTTATATCCTGAACAACACAGTAAAAATCCAGTAATGCCTGTGGCTCTTTGCTCATTAGTACGTGCACCACAAACAGATCAAAGACAGGAGACTAGCTGAGGTCCATCCTCTGTATACTCCTTCTATAAAATTAAAAGTCACAGAAAGGCAGCAACATGGTCACATATAAATAAACCAGTGAGCTGAGCATTCTTGTAAGAATACGCTAAGCCTGCAATAACTTTACTTATGGAAGCCTTCTGGGGTTTGGCTCTGAATGCAGGACCTCTATATATAAGCAAAGAGAAAGCTAGAGTCCACAGATGCAGCAGTCTTTTGTAACATTGCCTTCTCCCACCGTTGGAGAAAGAACAGATAATAGTGCCTATGGGAGCCATGTAATCCAGGGTTATCTATTTTGATCTGCTATACGATTTTACTATAGCAAAACAGTCATTTGGCAGAGGGTATAGAGGCATCTACTGCAGAAATACCCAAAGCAAGATGTTTTCCAGTCCTTTCTTTAAGTGTTTGCAACACATGGGGAGTATAAAAAGCAAATGGATATGACATTCCAATTCTCAGGTTTTTGGACACATGGTAACCTCTTCAGACTTAGCCCCGTCACTAATTTCCCACCTGAAAAAGCAGCAACAGTTGTATGATCTGCTCAAATCATTTCTGCAGCCACGCCTCTCATGCTGTTCCCTAACATGGCCCCACAAACTGTCCTGAGGTGATTCCCGCTGCTGCTGCTACAGCTGATGCTCAGGTTCAGGACTTTGTGCAGGTAAATCTGTTTTGCCCTTTTCGATGTCTATTTTTACCTCTCTGCCCCCTTAAGCCCTCACTCACCCTGATCCATAGACATTTATCATTTCAAGTTGCATAATGTTTGTTACATTTTGGTTTTTGGCAGTGTCTGTCTTAGCAGAGCCATGTTACAGGTTGAAAATTTCATTTACAAGAAATCTTCAATGAGGTACAAAAACTTGCACTATCAACAAAGATAGCGTTTGTCTCTGTAAACCACATGAAAACTATACAGGCTGAAACCTCTCTTGTCTGGCACTCTCTGGTCTGGTAATATCCATGGTCCAGCATGATTTTACTTAGCTGGATGTCCACCGACCGGTGTGGCCAAGTTTCCCGTGGTCCCATAAGGCTTGTTTTAGGGATGTTAAATATCAGTTAATTGAATAGTCGATTAACCTCATGAATTCTTATCGGTTAGTCGACTATTCTGTAGTCCCTAGGGGTGGAGCCGGCAGCCAGTGCTCTCTAGTCCTCTGCCACTCCACACTGCTGCCTTTGCATCAGAGGCAGCAGTGTGTGGTAACAGGTGGGAGCTGGTCTGTGAGGGGAGCTCGTTTAAAAACCAGCTCCCCTCACAGACTGGCTGCCTGTCACCCCAGGCTGATACAGAGGCAGCAGTAGCGGGTGGCAACAGTCCCTGTCCATGGGAGGGCAGGGTCTGAGCTCCTGGATCTGACACGAGCCTGAACTGAGCCGAGCTGCTTGCCCTCCTGGCTCCCAAAACACTTTAAATGCAGAGCTGCAGCAGGGGTAGGTCCCAGACCCAGTGCAAGCCAGGACTGAGCTGGGCTGCTGGCCAGCCTGCTAAAAAATTTACTGGCAAAGGTGGTGGTGGGGGGGGGGGGGGGAGGTGCGTGTAGTCTATAGCATTAACCTATACGTTTTTGCTTATTGGTTAATCCACTATACTATTACATCCCTAGTTCGTTTACAGACACCATGCTGGCTTTCGTGTCCTGTGCTCTTATTTAGCTCTAATTTACCCCCTAAATGTCTCCTATAAGCCCAGTCAGCAGTAGAAGTGTTGGTAATGTTGCTAGACACTATTAACTTCCAGTGGCCCAGCAAATTCTCTGGTTCAGTACCGGTCAGGTCCCAAGGGTGCTGGACTACACAAATTCTACCTATGCTGGACACAGAGGCCATTTCTGGATAATCACCTGGGGCCTGACCCAGCAGGGACGTGGAAGGGAATGCACTGAGCAGCAGCAGGGTGAATTGTTGATATGGTTCTATACCTCACAGCCTGTTGCTCCACACTGTGCAATCAGGGTTTAGTCCTGGCAATGAGCAGGAATAGTAAACTACCCCAAAATGTCTGCCACCCGCCTCTTTAATGCTCAGTGGGTTGTGCTTAGGAATCTGAGGAGAAGCATCCTTTTATGTCTTCTGGCATGTGTGCAGGCTCTACAGAGCAAGGTGGTGCACCCTGAAGATGGCTCTCTGCTCTGTGGGAATCTTGCAATGGAGGAGAGCTGCTTCAAGACAGGGCAAAGCACAGGCCCAGAGCTAAGTGGCACCAACAAGTCTGCCCTCTGTAGGCTGTTGGATCAAGTCCTTAGAAAGGTAACTAACTTGATATTCATTGAAAAGTTGGGACATAGGCAGGCTCATTGGTCTGGCCACAGTGAAACATGTTACTGTCACCAGGGCTGCCATTCTCTGCTGGACACTAGAAATACTGTGAGGGCCTCCCCCTCATGCCTCCACATTGTCACCTGCCTGGCTGTCACAGAGATATCTGGTTCTGAGGGTGGGAAGGAGGAGGAGGGGCACACACAGTCAGCGCTCTGATATGCACTGCGGGCTGCTAAGAAGAAAAGTTTGGAAAGTTTGTTTTCTCCCCATTGAAGGTTTTAACTGGATGCCATTTTCTGGGGACAAGTTCTCTCCTGCCATTCTTTTATCTAAATGTGAAGAAGGAAGTTGCACTACTTATGATTGGGGTTGCCAACCGTCCTGGAATCGGTCTTATTCTCCCATTTGCTATTGAAAGCAATCCAGGAGATTTTAATAGTCCAGTTGGTGGGGGTGGCACAGCAGGGCTGAGGCTTGCTCCCTACCTGTTCTGGCTTTGCATGGCTTCTGGAAGCCACAGAATGTCCCTGTGTCTCCAAGGTGCAGAGGCAGCCAGGGGTGTCTGCACTCTGCCTGTGCCCTAAGCACTGATGCCACAGTTCCTATTAGCTGCAAACCCCTTCCTGCACCCAAACTCACTCCCAGATCCTGCACCCCACCCTGCACTCCAATCCCTCGCTCCAGCCTGGCAGAGGAGAGTGAGAGTAGGGAGTGGAGTGAGCTGGGGATGGAGCCTTGGAGAACAGGCAGGACAGGAGAGTGGTCTCAGGACAGACGGAAGGACAGGGATGTTTGAGTTTGTGTGATTAGACATGATGCATAAGACTTGCCCAAATCAATTGAAAGCATGAGGACAGGAGCCTGGGAAAAACATTTTGTGTTGTAAGGAACTGACAACTACAATATATATAGGCAGAGAAACCAGTGTGCCTCATTACGTTTTCTGAGAAGGAGAGCATGACCTACAGGTTCAAAGTAAGAACTGACACCATTAACACTTTGTCTAGCAGGACAAATACATGCACCACTTTACCATGTCACAACAGCCGAATACGATGCAATGGGGCACACTTCTTGGAATTTTTAAGAAATCAGGGCAATCTTATAACACTTGTCATGGATCATAAATCTATAGTGTGTTCTCACCAGTATTTTAGGTTTGTGCAGTCCCGGTGTAACTGAGCCACTAGCTGAGAAAAAAAAGTTCTATTACTCCTTCATGGACCATGTCTCAGTAGGCCTGGATTTTTCAGGAGTAAAGTCAACAGCAGACTGCACAAAACTCTCATTAATGAAACCCTCCAACCACTGTGGGTGCAAATGAAGCCAATCATTTTTTCCATCTCACATTTTTCACAGTGGGCTATTAGTGAAAGCCAGAGAAGGTGCTTCAGGAAACAAATTCAGTACCTATAAACAAATAGCAAAAAGGAGCAAATCCACGAGCAGCAGGCGTGAGAGGTGAAGGTGAGAGATCAAACAGACAATCCCACATTAATAGCAATTAAACCCGGCTAGGATAAAGTGCAAAATGTTCCCTGATGAGGACCACCACGCTTATGTGCTGCCCGCTCTTCATAGCAGGGGCCCTATCATTATTACAACCCCTAATCCTTCTATGATTTCATACTTTGCTTGTATTATATTTGAATATCACTTTATAATGATGTTTGAGCCCTGAGTGGCTTGGTGCGTAGTGGTGAGGGGCACTTCCCTGTGGCCAGCAGCCCTCCATGCTGCTCCAGAGACAGGACAGTCAGCCGAAGCATGCTTAATTGGGGTACTTGGGGGCTTTTTCACCCTTCGCACCCCACCCTGCGTATGAGCCTGTTATAGTTATCCATGGTCTTCTAAGCTACCTTCTGTGTCTTGCTCCACTTGCTTGTACCCCTCTCAACAAAGAGCTCTCTCTCTCTCTCTCTCTCTCTCTGTATGTGTTGGTGACATCCATGTGCTGAACTGCAGAAAACATGCCATAAAATGTTCTGATTTTCTACAGTGCAATGCACATATATAGTGCCATATGATATTTAAAATATATCAAATTCCTCATGCATCTTTGGCTGCTTGTCCTGCTCTGTGCTCACTAATCTGTCTCCACTGAGACCACTCCTAACATTCCAAAATTCTCAGCACTTTCAAAGACAGCATCTCAACCTCTTTTAAATAAAATAGACAAATGGCTCTGGCTTCTCCTCCTGCCCTCCCAAAAAGTAAAATGTCTCATAGCAAAATTACAGCATCAGGACAGGCAATAGTCAACGTTGGCCCAGTGAATGCTCAAAGGTCTGATATGTTATGAAGATGGGACTGACCGAATTACAGGGCCCCTTTGTGGGGGGCAGCTCCATATTCCTGGAAGGAGCGGAGCCTCGGGTGGAAGGGGTATTACTGGGGTCAGTCAGCCCTCAGTGCAGGCTGGACCATGCCATGCCCACCACCCCAGGCAGCCCTTAGAGCTGCCTGGAGCATGCCACACAGGGCTCCAGAAGTGATTTAAAGGGCTCAGGGTTCCAGCCACTGCCACTGCTACCACTTTTGAATTGTTTCTGTGCCTCCCCCCCAGCATTGGCAGGCCTGGTTATGATGCATCAGAGCTAGAAACAGGAGCTTCACATCACTGGGAACAAAAAACCTAATTTTATAACAGGATATGCAAGTACCACACTTCTTTCTAGCCAGGAAAACCCCAAATCCCAAGATAATCGGTTCTTAAAACTTGCATTATTACAGTGGATTCCAGTGGTCTGAAACATTCTACTGGTACCAAAATATTCCCTCTTTTTAGAACTAGAAAGTTCACCTGTACTGTTTTTAAACAGTCTTTTAAACCAGTGCAATTTTTAAGAGTTCCCACGGATGTATGGAGAAAAGAAAATTCTTAAAAGTGTCTAAACTGCAATCACTTGTAGCTTTTTTTCTCCCACGGAGGTCTGGAGGAGTTGAACTAAGGCAAACTAGCCTTATTTGACACACACACAACAAATGGGGGAAGGGAATACATTTTAAAAAATTTCTCAAATGTTTTCGGGACTTGTTTGGCATACTCAGAATACATAGCTGGGATGGGTAGCATATAGGACATATAGTCACACCTTTGGATCAGCCTTCATGAGCACTTCAAACAGAGGAGAGCACTAAATGTGTAACTACATCCCTGTGAGGAAAGCCAGCCATTTCACAGACCCAGAAAGCAGCCTTAGCAAGTTAGAGACATACAATTACTTCCTGACATTCATGTCTATGTTAATTGATAACAAGATAGCGGTGGCAAGGCAATTAGTAATGAAATGCTGATTAAAATGTCAGCAGCCCAAAGCTGACCTTAGTCAACATGGCAGGCAGCTGCTTGTGTGCTGCTTTGGAGTAGTTTAGATTAAAGCTAGGCTAAATATGCAGAATGCAGATCCATATCTGGATTTCAAACACTCCAGAGTTTGAGGGATTTTTTGATCCAATTGGGTTTGGCCTATGTTAAAGGAAGTGGCTAGTTCACATTTCAATATAGTGCCCATCTATTAAAAGGGAAATAAGAACAACCCAGGAAACAACAGACCAGTCAGCTTAATTTCTGTGCCAGGGAAGATAATGGAGCAAGTAATTAAGGAATTCATCTGCAAGCATCTGGAAGATAATATGATGATAGGAAACAGCCAGCATGGATTTGTAAAGAACAAATCATATCAAACCAATCTGATAGCTTTCTTTGATAGGATATCAAGCCTTGTGAATAAAGGAGAAAGGGTGGATGTGGTAAATCTACACTTTAGTAAGACATTTGATGATATGCTCTCTCATGATCTTCTTAGCAATATATTAGGAAAAAACAGCCTAGATGGGGTTACTATATGATGGGTGCATAACTGGCTGGATAACAGTTCACAGTCATGCTGGAATGGCATAACAAGTGGGGTTCCGCAGGACCCTGTTTAGGGACTGGTTCTGTTTAATATCTTCATCAGTGATTTAGATGATGGCATAGAGAGTACGATTATTAAGTTTGCGGATGATACCAAGCTGCAAGGAGTTGCAAGTGCTTTGGCAGTTAGGGTCAAAATTCAAAATGATCTGAACAAATTAGAGAAATGGTCTGAGGTAAATAAGATGAAGTGTAATGAGTAGTACAATGCAAGGTACTCCTCTTAGTAGGAGCAATCATTTTCACACATACAGAATGGGAAGTGACTGTTTAGGAAGAAGTACTGCAGAAAGGGATCTAGATAGGGGTCTTAGTGGACCACAAACTAAATATGAGTCAACAGTGTGACACTTGCAAAAAAAGCAAACATGATTCTGGGATGCATGAACAGTGTTGTTAGCAAGACATGAGGAGTCATTCTTACACTCTACTCTGCACTGAGTAGGCCTCCATTGGAGTATTGTGTCCAGTTCTGGGCACTACATTTCAAGAAAGATGAGGAGAAATTGGAGACGGTCCAGAGAAGAGCAGCAAAAATTATTAAAGGTCTAGAAAACATGACCTATGAGGGAAGACAGAAAGAATTGAGCTTGTTTAGTTTAGAAAAGTGAAGACTGAGAGGGGACATGATAGTGATTTTAAGTATCTAAAGGGGTGTTACAAGGAGGAAGGAGAAAAATTGTTCTCTTTAACCTCTGGTGCTAGGACAAGAAGCAATGGGCTTAAATTGCAGCAAGGGAGGTTTAGGTTGGCTATTAGGAAAAGCTTCCTGTCAGGGTGGTTAATCACTGGAAAAAATTGTCTAGGGAGGTTGTAGAATCTCCATCATTGGAGATACTTAAGAGTTGGTTGGATAGACATCTATCAGGGATGATCTAGACTGTGCTTTGTCCTGCTGTGAGGGCAAGGGACTGGACTTGATGACCTCTTGAGGTTCCTTCCAATTCTAGCATTCTATGATTTCAGTTTGGAATGTAAGGCAACATTTTGATCTGCTTTTTGCATGTGTTCCGTGGAGTTGTTTTGGTTTACTCCTTGATTCAATAGGTTCCTTGAATAGGCTTCACTGTTATTATAAGACTGGATGCCCATATGTTCATTTCAGGGCTGATCCATTCATACAATCCCAGCCTCTTGCAATTTCCACAAGAGATTCACAACACAAAGCAGTCATGTGCCTACATAGTCCAGCTCCCGCTGCTGAGCTCTGAGCAGAGACTCAGACTCCACCTAGTATAAGAGAATGTGTGTTTGTGGTGGGGTGGGAGAAAGTCATTGAATAAATAAGTATTGTTTTCTTCTTTTGCTGATCATGGAAGATGCAGCCTTTTCCCAAGACTCTTGTATTCATTTATACTTCCATTCCCTTCTGACATTGCTGAACTATCTTTGTTACTGAATAAGAGAGACTTAAAAATGAGTTGTGCATCGGTGGTGGGTATAAAGGGCAGAGTAAGGAAGTGCCTTGCCAAACTGCCCGGCTGGCCCCGCCCACGCTCCATTCCTGCCCCTACATTCAGCATGGCTATTCCAGTGTCTTGGGGCTATCTAGGCTACAGCCCCACCAAGGCTGGGGCCATATGCTGCCAGCTCTCTGTGGTCTGGGGCAGGAGTGGCACCCTCCTTTTTTGTACTCTGGGGAGGGAGAAGGCCAAGGAAAGAAAGGCCCCAAACATCTCCCTTGTATATATTAACTGAATGACTGGCACAGCGTTAGGTCTAACACCAGAATGCGGTAATTCCTTGTACTTACAGACCATTGACTTAAATCTATGTTGATATTTGCTGGCATATAAAGCTCTGTTTAAATCTCTGCCTTGTCTTGTGTTTATTTAAGTGCCTTCAAGTTATGGCTACCTGAAATAACAAACCAAAACCCAAACTCAAGGTGGCAGAAGAAGGGAGTGCTTTAAGTTTGGAGCAGGCAGGGGCTAAATATGCTGACGGCAAACTTGGTCCTGCCTGGACTGGTAGATGATTCACTACAAAAAGATTTAAAGCGCAGGCATAAATGTCTTGCTTTCATTAATGAACAAATTGCAACCTGAACAAATATTATTCAAGTTCTTACAGAATGTCCAACATGTGAACTAGGAATGGTTAAATATAGGAGTTGGTGATTTAGAATTTATACTCATGAAGGCTCAAAAGAATTTAAAACTCAATCATATTGAATTTCAAAGGGACTTGGGCACCTAACTCCCATAGGCCTATGAAAATGCCAGCCTGAATCCTTTACTTCCTCTTATGTTGTCCCTAACATAAAATAACAAGCTGTCGTTCAAGCAAGAAACCTATCAAAGGAGCAGATTCTACAGATAGTGTTGGATTGTATCTATTAAGCTTCACACTGTAGTTTATCTATCATAGCTAGGGTTGCCAGGTGTCCGGTATTGACCCGGACAGTATGGTATTTTCTCCTCCTGTCTGGTAAAAAAATTCAGAAAATACTGGACACCTAAAATGTCCAGGATTTTCTGTTATTTTTCCCTGTGAGGAGGTGAAAATATCAGACACGTGGCAACCCTACAATGCACTCGGCAACTGGGCCCAGCCCCCGGCCTCCCCCCCGGAGCCAGCCTCCCCCTAGGCCTCCTGCTTACTTGGTTCCTCAGGGAAGCTGCATTCTGGCTTGATCAAGAAAACAAAATGGCCACCGGCAAAAAGCCTAAAGACCAAGGGGAAGTAATGCCTTCCCTGGGTCTTAGTGCTCAACTGCTACCCTGTTCCTATCCCTATTCTGACTCTGCACTCACTGGCTGGCTACGTCTAGACTGGCATGATTTTCCAGAAATGCTTTTAATGGAAAAATTTCCCTTAAAAAACCTTTTTGGAAAAGCGCTTCTAGATTGGCACGGACGCTTTTCCGCAAAAAGTGCTTTTGCGGAAAAGCGTCTGTGCCAGTCTAGACGCTCTGTTCCGAAAATGCTTTTAACGGAAAACTTTTCCGTTAAAAGCATTTCCAGAAAATCATGCCAGTCTAGACATGCCACTGAAAGGACCATGCTGTTTTATTTATGTATGTATTTATTTTCTCAACAACTTTGGTCTCCCCCCCTTTTTTCCCCCCTCAACAGAATTTTTTCCCTGGTGGGTTTTTTTTGGGGGGGGGGGGGGAGGATGTTTGGTATTTTTGGTTAAACCATCTGGCAACCCTAATCATAGCATATTCTGTTTCAGGAATTTAGCTAATGCTCATTCAAAATTCTGGAACTGCATGTGCCCATTTACTTAGAAAATCCATGAAATGTTTCTTTGGGGGATCTGGATATTTCCTTAACCTCCAGCCGTGCATTGCACAACTTCACAGAATCAGAAAAAAAACTATAGGGAACTGGCCCAACACACACAAGTAAATTATGGCCAGCTGAACTAAAAAAAATTATACTTCTCTACAGCTGCAAGCTATGATATATTTCTCTTGTGGGGCAGTTGTCCAGGTGCAATGGATGGCTAGAGACTACTGTAGTTAATAATTATGTAAAAAGTCTGATGATAAGTCCAATTATCTAAATTTACAATGTTCTAGTGAACTTTTGCTCACGTGCCAAGTTACATAAATTCAGTCCTGCTTTTTTGTCTTCCATTATCTTAATTACAAATGTGTAACTCTTTACATAGTTACTTTCACATGTTCATTTTTCAGTCACTTTCTTTTCCAATTCTTGTTGCTTTCTTATCTCACTTTTTAATTTGCACACTGCCTTCTTTTCTTCCTTCCCAATATATTTTGTATTTTATTTTTCTAACTGAAGATCTTATCACCTAGTCAGGGAGGAGCAAATGAGAGTTGTGTCTCCCTTGTCTTTTTAGAGTCTTTCCTCTCACATCACTAGTTATTCAGTTGTCTCTCAAACCCTGTCTCACACCCCTTTCACATATTAAAATGTATGGAGTGGTCTTTCCTTTAACTGAGTCCCCCAAGAAGACTAATACCTCCTCTAATTATAGGAGGAATTGGGACTCCAGCTTAGTCATAGATCTGGTCCAGTAAAGACCAGTAACATATCCCTGTTGCTTGTCATCCTCTGTATAAAGGACAGCACAGATTGGCTGCTGGAAATCTCCTAGAAACCCATCGTTGGCTATGTCTACACTACAAAGATAAATCAGAAAAAGAAATGCAATTTGTGGTTCCGATTTACTTCCGAAAGAGGCTTTTCTGAAATTTGGCCCGCGTAGATGGGGCCAAATTTTGAAGAAAAACCCTCTTTCGGAACATCTCTTCTTCCTTGTAAAACTAGGTTTACAGGGATGCTGAAAAAACGTGTCCACTTTTCTGACATATTTTTTTCAGAAAAGCGGATGCATTCCTTGGATGCCACAGAACTTTTCCGGGATACCAGAGGTATCTCGGAAAAGCTCTGCAGTCTGGAAGGAAGGAAGGAAGGAAGGAAGGAAGGAAGATAGATCTCTTTTACATCCTCATTGGTCTCCCTTATTTCTTAGGTGCTAGCTCCTGGTATCACATGATGAAATCAGTATCTTAGGTTTCATTTTCAAACAGTTGGTTTCTGGCCCTCATTGTATACAATAAAAGCTTAAAAATGTGATCTTGGGACTTCCTATTGGGGCAGAAGTACTGTCTGGTCCCTCACAATCATTACACTTGTTATGGTTTCTAGGTTTCCTCCTTGACCTGTCTCTACTAGCTCCCTGCTCATCAGAAGCGTTTTACCTTCTCTCCGTTTATTGGCCATATGCCTCAGTTTCTTGAAGACACTTTAGGATGCCTGTCTAACAAATCTGACTGAAAGATTAAGAGCTTCGGAGGGTAGCTGAGTTAGTCTGTACAAGACAAACTTAAAAAACAACAAATAGTCTGGTAGCACTTTAAAGATTAACAAAACATCTACATGTTTTGTTAGTCTTTCAAGTTCTACCGAACTATTTGAAAGATGAAGAGCATAGTACTGATTTAATTATTCTAAACATAAATAATTCATTAATCAGTTTTGAACCTCTACCTCTGGATTTTGTTGTCCTGTTACTTTGGCAAGTCTTTGCTGCATCTGTGCAGGTCCTTTATTCAAGAACTGCTGGCCTGGCCTGGCCTATGCATACGGTAACAAACCCTGGAAGTGACCAAGTGGAAAAGAGGGATTTGTAGTTTTCTTTACCTAGATCAAACTGTGAACATTCACTGAATACTCTGCTTGAACACTACAACTCCCATACCAGACTCTCCAGGTGTTACACATGTGCCCAGTGAAAGGCAAAAACAAAATTAAAGTAACAGCCATTTCTACATTTAACTAGGCCTGAGAAACACCATCCTTTCCTCCTTGCCTCAGTCACACTGTTGCATCTTTGAACAGATCCATGGTATTAGCTAAGCTCCATTAAAGTTTTCAAGATTTATCCATTTTCTTAATAGCCAGGAAGCTAGGCAAATCTGTCAAGGCCTTGGCTGTGTCAGGCTAAAGAGTATTTTTTAACTAAGATCCAAGAAGTTCCTTGTTAATCTAAGAAATAAGAGAGACCTATGAAGATGTAAAAGGGATCTTTCTTTCTTTCTTTCTTTCTTTCTTTCTTTCTTTCTTTCTTTCTTTCTTTCTTTCTTTCTTTCTTTCTTTCTTTCTTTCTTTCTTGGGAAATTTAGGGGAAAATCAAAACAGAGAGCTACTCCCCTGATTTCATACACAACAAAACAAATGTGTAAGAGTTCCCAGAGGAGGAGAGGGAGGGACAATAACATTAAAAGAAAACTTCTCCAAAGTCATAAGGAAAAAAATAAGTGTAAATCTGAGCAATCCCCCAACAGACACACACTAAAAGGATGCCATGAAAAATTCCCATTAAACCTTACTTCTAAGACCTCTGGCTTTTACAAATGAAAACAACAACAGAGACAAAGGGAGTGTCTCGCCAAGAAAATGAGAGTGCTCTGTCATGATACAGTGTAACATTCTATAGAGAGCTCTACAATAGCTGGAAAGGTGATAGGGGGAGACATTAGTTTTTAGCTCATAGGCTCTTTAGCAAAGATTCCAGATTTGGGGTGGAAAATGTATTAAATGTGTCAAATGTACTATTATGTTTGTGCACTTCTCTACTGGGGGTAGGGGGAGCACTCCTGAAAGGAAGTGATAATCCAGCACGCAGACAAACTTTTGCACCTTATTCTGAGCATGAACGTTGAGCAGGCTAACTGACATTTTACATGGCATAAGGGGATAAGACCCTTGGTGCAGAGGTTATTCCTTACTCCTTGCCTCATGCACCATTGGGGCATTGGGCACATTTGTTCAATAAATCTAAGAAACAGCACAAATAAAAATGATAAATCAGGAGATTTTCAAGTGATGTCTTGCACAAGATGCTGGACACATTGGGTATGTCTAGACTACACGCCTCTGCTGACAGAGGCATGCAAATTAGACATACCGACATAGTCAATGAAGCAGGGATTTAAATATCCCCCGCTTCATTGGAATAAAAATGGCCGCTGCGTTGTGCCGGCTCAGCTGTTTGTCGGCACAAAGTGGCAGTCAAGACGGGGATCGGTCAACAAGGAAAGCCTTTGTCGACCGATCCTTTAAACCTCGATTCATGAGGCATAAGGGATTGGTCGAAAAAGGCTTTCCTTGGCAACCGATCCCCGTCTTGACTGCCGCTTTGTGCCGACAAACAGCTGAGCCGGCACAACGCGGCAGCCATTTTATTCTAATGAAGCGGGGGATATTTAAATCCCCACTTCATTGACTATGTCGGTATGTCTAATTTACATGCCTCTGTCAGCAGAGGCATGTAGTCTAGACATACCCCTAGGGTGCAGCTACACTACAGGACAAGGTCAAATTAAGATACGTTAATTGCATAGCTGAAGTCCAAGTACCTTAACTCAACTTTTGGCGCTGTCCACACTGCAGGACAGTGATGGAAGAACACTTTCCCTTCGACTTCCCTTACCCCTCGCGGAAGCAGGACCACCGGCATCGACCAGAGAGCCCCTCTGAGTTCAAATTGCTGTTTCTTCACTAGACCTGCTAATTCAAACCCTGGAAGATCGACAGTGGCAGCTTCTATCTCTGCTGTAGCAAAGACCTACCCTTGGTGATGCTCCCTGTGTGAGGGCACTGGACATGCCCTGCGTGCTCTTTTTTAACATTCTTATGGCTCAGTAGTGGACCCAGAACGTGTGGGAAGAACTGGTCCAACTGGTGATGCCAGCAGAAGGCAGAAACAGAATCTAATCAACGCACAGATTGAAGGGGAGGGGATTACAGATTTGAAAGGTAACATGCTGGTGAATCAGTAACTCATCCTACATTCCTCAGCAAGCAGGTAACAGCAGCAGTAGCTAACATTAAATGGCAGTGCAATTTCATTTCTATTAGGAGTCATACATAAATTCTAAGACTGTTCTTTTGTTTTTCTAGTTAAAGAAAGTGAAAAAAAATCCTTAAAGACATGAGGACTGTGCTGAGCACATCACTTCCTCACTAGCTGAAACCCAAACTAGGAATGCTGGTAGCAAGGGTGGTCTAATGGATAAGGCACAGGTGTAGGACTCAAAAGACCTGGGTTTACTTCTCAGCTTAGCAAACTTTCTCTGTAACTTGGAGCAAGTCCCTTAATCTAATCAGATCCCAGTTTGTACATAGAGTTAGTACTTGCCTTCCTCACAGGTGTACTGTGATGAAAAACCCATTACTGATTATGACGTGCCCAGAGATTATGGTGATGAGGGCCATATAAACACCTAGAAGACAGTAAGTCATTGGCTCTTTTTAAAATAGGAGGAATATGGGAAGAGTATATGTGACAGGAGCCTTTCATGGGAGGAGAGGAAGACTGATTCTGGCATACATTCTTGGACCCTGCCCCTTACCCCCCCACCCCCCATGGACAGAGGCTGCTTCATGGCAGCCTCCCCTGGCTCCCATGCCTCATGTGGCAGGAGGTGACACCACAGAACAAACACTGGGGGAAACCTAGGTTTATCAGTTAATCGACTAGTCAACTGCTCGTTCACATCCTACCCTAGACCACAATAAACTATGCACCAGCACCAACATAACTACTGAAAAGGGTGAGACGGTGATATAGAAGTACTTCATGTAAAACAACCATGTCCCCTACATCCCTGCTCTTATTTTCCTCCCACTCTTCATATTTTTCCCCACCCTTTCACCCTACATCTCCTCAATGCTAATGCAGTTCCCAGACATCCAGCACTACATCTCAGATCATCATCTGCTGTCACAACTACAAGCCCTGGATGTTCCCACACCTGTTAGACACTATTTGCAGGCCATGTTGTGGTACCACAGTTTGGTATGATAACTGCAGATGCAGTCACAGCGCAGATGGAAGTGAGGACAAAAGTGGAGAAGTAGAGCCGATAAAAAATAATAAGCTAACATTTTTTATTTAAAATGCCCTTTTGACCAAAAGGAAACTTTCTGTTGAAAATTTCCATTTTTGTCCAATTTTTTTCAGAAATTTGAAAACTGAATGTTTCCATTTTCAATGAACAAAAGCAGAAAACTTTTCAATTTCCAATTCTTTGATGACAATTTTAAAAAATGAAAATGTGGAAAAGTTTTGCAGAAAATAAACATTCTTTGCTGTCATTAAATTTTTTCCTGGAAAATAAAATCCAATTCCTAACTAGCCATTAAAAAAAATAGGAAAAGGGAAGGAGGTAGAGGATCTGAGGAAATTTGTTGGGTATTTTATTTCTATGCAGAAAAAGCATGAGGAAACTCCTGTGGTAAAAGAGCTTGTGGTTAAATACACACACTAACAAGGGAACAGTCCTAATACTCAGAGCCTGTGACCACACTTCATTTAAGGCGTCTGACACTGTTGGCTTCACTTCTGAACAGAATGGAGAACCAGTTCCCACTATTGTCTGAAAATTAAGATCAGAGCTCATCAAGAAACCAAGAAATCTTGATGGATTGGCAGTAAGCTAAGTACATGGACACAAAGGGCATGGAAAAAGAATCCAGAATTCACTTTGAAAATTGGGGATGGGAAGTCAGAAAGGGAATACCCCATACACCCACCTCTTCACTGTCTCCTTCATTATGTTCAATATAACAACAAAGATTGTTTCTGAGCAATAGGTTGCTACACACAGATTTAAGTGAACAAGGAAGTTCATATTAACTGATAATAAATTGTGAAATATTAGTCTGCTAATATGAAGCAGCTGGTAACATCATATACTTTCAAGCACATTTTCTCTCTCTCTCTCTCTCTCTCTCTCTCTCTCTCTCTCTCTCTCTCTCTCTCTGTTTGTTTTTGCAGTATTTCTGCTTAGCTGGTTTTTAAAATTCCCTCTTGGCTTCACCTTCTCTCTTGCACACATGAAATTGTTTTTACAGTATGCCTGTTTTAACAATCAGATTCTCAGCCAAAGTATCCTGCTTGTGTCTATGGTATTAACGTATTCTGATGGTTACTGTAGTTCTAAAGGGGCGGGATTAGGAATAGGTGAGTGCTTGGAAACCAAGGAACCCAGATGAACCCAGGGAGCACTCCAGGTGCAGTGGATCCTCTGGAGTCAGCACATCTCCTCCATCGTTTGTTCTCAGAACACCTATTAGCAGAGCATGAAGGAGCAGGCTCTCACCCAGCCCCCAGACTGGACTGACTGCAAAGTAACTGAATTGCAGAGTTCATATTAATTTGGAGGATAGAGGGAAAGAAGGGGAACAGAGTCTGCCCTTAGTTACATCCAATTAACTCTGAGTTCACCTCATGGGAAGATGTCACTGCTTTTTTTTGAGACTTTGCTGAGATCACACAGAGCTAAGCCAAAGCAGAATGTATCCCTGAGACCTAGTTTAATTATTGTTCTCTTTTTTGGCATCCATGCTCCCAGACAGTCAAAATTAACATGTTTTAAGTGAAACCATCTATCCAAAAGACTGAATTCCCAGTTGTGGCTATTTGGAATCTCTGGATTTTTTTTTCACATGGGTTCTCTCCCCAGTAAGTGTACAATGTATTCATAAAGGTGCGATAATGCATCACTGCATTTCTCCTCACAACACACATACACACACGGAGAAATAGTCTGAAAAGCTTTGGTGCTCTCCAATAGCACAGAGGAGATAGTGTACCAGTTTGTGAGAAGTTTAAAAATATAGGACACAATAAACCTGAATGAAAATCCATGGAAGCCATCTATCAATTTTATTGATGGGTCCAGAATTAACATATGACAAAATAATACTATGGGCCAAAGTCTAATGTCCTTATTTGTGCTGGGTTACATCTTACTACCCAAAAGCCCCCTTTAGCTTGGGTAGAACTATTTCTAGCATAAACACTGCTCAGGTGGGCAAGGGTATCCAAATCTGGCCCTAGAGTTGTTGCCAGGGTTGTGATATTCCTGCTTTACAGGAACATTCGACCTCTGTACCACCCATCTTTGTTTCTTTAGTTTTGTTTTTACTCCTATTCTGCCTGTTATTGTCTCTTGTTCTTTGTGCCTGGAATGGTTTGCTTTCCTTCTCTGAGAGAAGAATCCCCTAATAAAGAACTGGTCTTAAAATAATACCCACTGTGTACCTCAGAGCCTGGTGGTGACAAGGCCAGAGTTCAGTTCTCAGCAGTTGTTACCATGCCCACCAAATAGCCACACCAGCAGAAGGTGCCAACAGATTTTACTGAAGAGAGGAAACCAGGGAGTACACTTACGGCTCTAGCCCATTTCACCCAGGCTATGTCTAGACTGCAAGCCTCTTTCGAAAGAGAGCGTCTAGACTGCACGCGGAACTTTCGAAAAAGCAAGCTGCTTTTTCGAAAGAAAGCAGCAAGTGAGTCTGGATGCTCTCTTTCTAAAAAGCCCTTTCAAGAACACCTTTCAAGAACACCTTTTTTCGAAAGAGCACTTCCTTGTGGAAAAGGCGTTCTTCCTTGTGGAATTAGGTTTACCACCGTCGAAAGAAAAGCCGCGTTCTTTCAATTTAATTTCGAAAGAACGCGGCTGCAGTCTAGACGCAGGTGAAGTTTTTTCGAAAAAAGGCTACTTTTTTCGGAAAAAAACCCTGAGTCTGGACACAGCCCCAGTGCCAGTTCCCTGGGGAAGATACTGCACCATGCATCCCATATGTTACCTAACCTTTCTGAGTGCAAGTTACGCCTGCATCCCACATCTCTTCCCTACCTGCTCCTTTTACCCGCACAGCTGTAATGCTTGGAGGAAGGGGAAGTTTGTGTCGCCTCAGAGAAGATTTCTGGGTGGTCTCTTCTGTAATACACATGCTGCCTGAAGCCATGTCAAACCATAATAAACAAGGCCCTCACACAAACCCCCATCAGTTAATATTCCAGTTTGGCTGATACAATCTTCATTTTCGCTTTGAAAGGAGGAAAAAAAGACAGCCTAAAGGAGGAGACGAGGCAACGATTTATTGATATTACCCTTCTGCCAATATGGTCTCAAACCACGTGTGCAAAATGTGCTGTTAATCAGCCTCTCCTCTTCCCATCCCTTCCCGTGGGAATTCACTGATTTAATTACATTGTCCTGCCTGAGCTGAATGATGGTGACACCACCTCTTGCCAATGACATCATACAAGAAGAGGGCAGCCCTCAGGCTTTGTGGCCTTATTAGAAAGAGCATTAAAACCAGATCAGACTAGTGCAGGAAATACTAAGATCTACCGCAAAAGAGCAGGGGTCCTCCCAAATTCAGAGACCAGAAGGACACATATGAAAAGAACATATTTGCCCCAGACACTTAGCACATGTGAGATCCATAGCAAATGTGTGGGAGAAGTAAACCACAATTGTTCACAATGACATAGCACAACTTGCAGAAGATTATACATTAGAGATGCCCCATCATAAGGGACAGCATTGTAAACATAGGCATTGAAGATATGCTTTGGAAGTGGGGGCTGGGAATGCCACATGACTCTGTGCAGCAGATCACCAGAGATGTTCTCCAGTTTGTTTTATTACAGCTTTGTTCTTTTCTCATTCACTGGTTTGTTATTTAATGAACCCCAAGAACATTACACCATTCAAACCCAAAGAGATCCAAAATGACTTTACAGATGCAAGAGAGCTACAGGGATTGCTTCGCCCACCTCTGAAATGCAGCCAGCATGGGTGGAATGTGGCAATGATACTGAATCTGAAACAACTAAATATCAATCTTTTCAAGTAGGGAAATGCAAAAAGCCAAAACAACCCCTTCCCCTCCCCGAAAACCTCAAAACCAAAAATCCCCGACAGGGATGAATTGGGGAGGTGAAATTTAATAACTTGAGGTTATTAAAGTTATTAAATTTATAAGGGTATGTCTACACTACAGCGCTAATTCGAACTAACTTAGTTCAAATTAGTTAATTCGAACTAAGCTAATTCGAACTAACGCATCTAGAACTAAAAACTAGTTCCAATTAGCGTTTTGCTAATTCGAACTAGTGCGTCTACACTGATTGGACGCAGGGGGGCATTTAAGGGCGGCTGAAACTGGTTCCGGCAGGGCATCAGGTCAGTAGTTGCTTTGTGAGGCTGCTGTTTGAGGCTATCTGAGGCTCGTGCTTAAAGGGACCCCCCTGGACAGCAGGTTCTCAGTTTTTCCGCTTGCTTGCCTACCTCGCCGAAGGACAGCAAAGCGTTTTTCTCTGCGCCCGTCTGTGTTGGTGCTTCCCTTCGGGGACGCTGCCGCAGGTGGCAACATGGAGCCAGAGCTCGCCCTGCACTTTCTGGTGCAGTTTATGGACTTGCTGCTGCAAGCCTGCCAGGAATGGCTGGAGGCTGCCTGGTTCCACCTGGTGCACATCAGCCCCCTGCCTCTCTGCCTGGCCACCCTGGGGGCCATGGAGTAGCTGCGGCGGCGCCCGGGCGCCGGAGTGCCCCGCCGCATCTGGCGTCTGGACACCAGCAGAGACTGGTGGGACCGCAGCCCCCCTCTGCAAGGCCAAGGCCCCTGCATGACACTCAGCTGCTGCTCCATGGTGGGCAAGGCCCAGGCGCACGGTCCCTGGGCTCCCTCTCCTACCCACCCCCGTACATATAAGGGGTGCATGATGGTACTCACAGGTGGAGGCCTCCCCGGCCTCGGACGATACAGTAGATGTGCTCTGTGGGGTTCCTCGGCGGTCCTGGGTCCTGGGCAGGCTCCTAGCAGGCTCCTGGCTCATGGCATCCTCCGGCTCCTCCTCCTCGGTGTCCAGGACCGGTCCCTCTGCCCTGGGGTCGATGACCACCCGGGGGGCATGGACGGCGTGAGCCCCCAGGATGCATTCCAGGGCCTGAAAGTGGGGGCAAGCCTCCGGGTCGGCCCCTGGCAGGCAGGCCCGGGAGTAGGACTGCCGCAGGTCCTTTATTTTGCAGCGGACCTGCTCCCGGGACCGCTGGTGGCCTCTGGCAGCCAGGCTGTCAGCCATGCAGCCGTAGACAGCCGCGTTCCTGTGGCTAGTGCGGAGATCGTGGACATTGGAGGCTTCCCCCCAAACCTCGATGAGGTCCACGATCTCCGCACTAAACCAAGCGGGCGCCTGCCTCTTGCGGCCCCGGGCAGGCTCCTGGGAGCCGCCAGGCTCGTCCCGGGAAGAGGGGGAGGGCTGGGTGGCATCGGGTGGCTGGCTCATGGCGTGGCAGGTGCAGGGTCTGCTGGCTGGGTGCTGGCAGCCTTGCAACTGGCACAAACTGTGTAGCCAGCCCGTGGCCCTTTAAGGGCTCCGGGGCCGGGAGGGGGGCAGACAAGTTTCCCTGGTGTTGGCCAGAGTGGCCAACAGAACAAGCTGGGAAGGGTTAGCCTCCCACTAGTTCGAATTAAGTGGCTACACAGCCCTTAATTCGAACTAGCTAATTTGAACTAGGCGTTAGTCCTCATAGAATGAGTTTTACCTAGTTCGAACTAAGCGCTCCGCTAGTTCGAATTAAGTTTGAACTAACGGAGCGCTAGTGTAGCGCCTATCAAAGTTAATTTGAACTAATGTCTGTTAGTTCGAATTAACTTTGTAGTGTAGACATACCCTAAGTTACCAGGCTCACTCTTGCAGTCTTTAATGATCACAGACAGTCAGGGATTTCTAATACACTGCAGCAAAAAGACAGTCCTTCCAATAGCACAGTATTCCTTAGCATCCTGTCAAGCACTCATTTGGAAGTAGCTCAGAAGAAAGCATCATACATATTTTTTAAAAGACACAAGTTTGATTAATACATTTCTGTTAAAAATATTGATTTTCATGCCACAGGTATTTCTTGATGTCAAGATGGGTCAGTTTTGTGCATGTAGCCAAATGTGTGTGTACACATTTCAGATTTTATGTATGTGCTTGTGGATGTAAAACTGTTGGTCCAAACATAAAAAATTGAGCTGAGGATCCAAAAAATCTGGTCCACAAGAGAAAACCAAACTACTGTATTGCTACTACTGTATGTAGTGATTTTATGTATGTGCTTGTGGATGTAAAACTGTTGGTCCAAACATAAAAAATTGAGCTGAGGATCCAAAAAATCTGGTCCACAAGAGAAAAGCAAACTACTGTATTGCTAACTTAATTCATTTATCTGGTCTTCAGGGCATGGGGAAATAGATACAAACTCTGGAAATGCAGCACCAGCCTTACACCTAGTTTTCATCCTCACACAAGGCCAAGCACCAGTGAATGGTAGGTAAGGGGAGGGAATGTTACTCAAAAGCAACTGTTACCTGCACAATAAAAAACCCTGCTGTGGCTCCAGTTGAGTACACTAATCTGTAAGGGTATGTCTACACTACCCCGCTAGTTCGAACTAGCGGGGTAATGTAGGCATACCACACTTGCAAATGAAGCCCGGGATTTGAATTTCCCGGGCTTCATTTGCATAAGCGGGGAGCCTCCATTTTTAAAATCCCGCTCGTTCGAACCCCGTGCAGCGCGGCTACACGGGGCACGAACTAGGTAGTTCGAACTAGGCTTCCTAGTTCGAACTACCGTTACGCCTCGTGAAATGAGGTTAGGACTGGTGACAGAATTGCTGGGCTCCTGGGTAAGGTATGTATGGGGGGCGGGGGAGTCTGTCTCTGGGCCTCCAGAAGGGGGGGCTGGGTCCAGCATCCTTCTGCCAGCCTTCTGCACTGCCTGGGCCACACCAATTGGGGCTCTGATGGTAATTTGAAGGGCCGGGGGCTTCAGCTGCCACTGCTACTGTAACAGCAGCTGGGATCCTTGATCCCTTTTAAATATTCAGGCCCTTTTGCCTCCCTGTTGGCAGCCCTGCTCAGAGTACAAAAAGGATTCTTTAACCTAGACCTAAAGAGACTCAGCCTCTCCCACCCTGCATTTGCAAAAGTTTCTGTGTTTTTGTTGAAGTTTTTGCAGGATTTTGCAAGTAGCACAGTGCATCTGTACATTTTACTGTCACACACATTGCAAAAGCCACCCTCAAACACATGGGACCCAAACCACTACAAAATATGGTAGGTGGTCATGGATTGGTGTGGTCTTTTGCAATGTGGAAGCCATTTGTGTTAAGCCAGATCCTAAATGAGTAGCTGTGTTAAGTTTCTAAGGGAAAAACTTTTATAGAGAGGGAGCATAGTGAGAAAATGCTCAATTTCCAGCTGACTATTGTCAGGTCTTCAGAAATATACAAGAGCCTCGATATGAAGATCTTAGAAACGAAAAAGCCACATACTGATCCTGATCCATGCTCTCAATTCCAGTGGACATGACTGTGAGTTAAACATAGAGAATAGGTCTTAGAATGGACAAAGAAATTAACTCAGATACATGGGATGTGAAGGGAAGCAGTCCACAGTGTGTGCAGCTAGCTATCACAGAGTAGAAGTACAGAGCAGAGGAAATCTGATGAGAGGTAGAAGTCCTAACACGTTACATTCTCATCTAGAACATTCACATATATTCTGATCCCATTCTTGATACAGTTGTTAATCCTCCCACATTTAAGCTTCCCCAGCCTTTCATGAGCTGAGAAGCTGCAGAGCTAGATTTGTGTACAGAGTGGTTATTTATCTGGACTAGATACAGGGCCAGTGCAAGGGATCAGGTCAGATCCAGGCAGACACACAAGCCTAATTCTGGTTGTTTTCATTTGAGTGGACAGTCTGAGAAAGTCTTATGTCTGTCTGATACTGATTCAGGCTGTGTTAGCTCAATTTCTACCCCCTGGGATTGAATTGCAGGTAAATCTCAAATTGAATGTCTGCTGCTGTCAGAAATCCACAGCTCAGGACAATTTAGAGATGTACCAAGATAAACAAAGAAATAACAATTGCAGTTGAATGGTGGTAGGTCTGACTGCTGCTTTCTATCCAGTGAGATTTGGAAGGTGAATTCATAATTATTAATGGATCTCTACTGTGTCTACCTGAGGGTTAATGTAAAAGCTTAATAATTAATTGTAACAACCTTTACTTTGAAACCAAACCAAACCTGAAAAGCATTGCTGTGTCCTTAATGACACTCTGTGATGGGAAACTCATTGGCGTGTGTATTTGGAGGGGAAGAAGGTTAAGATGATTAACTGGTGCTAACAAGTTTAGGATGTGAAAGAAGTATTTTCTTGGACATCCATCAAAGGGAGGATTGAATGTGTTCCTAAGCAGGGGGAGGAAAGGAGGAGGTTAGGGAGAGTGTTATGTGTTTACCAGATGATGTTTCTCTCTGTACCAGCTTTGCCTTCTAAGCTGTCCTACCCAGCATGCAGTGTAACATTTTCTCTCTCTCTCTCGCTCGCTCTCTCTTCCCCCACACCAAACATACAGACCCCAGTTAAGGATGTGGCCTGGCAGCTGGGCTGAAAAGTGATCCTGGAGGAAGAAGACAACGTCACTGCTCTTCCTGTTGATCAGTGCATTGAGGACACCCGTTAGATACCAGCCACAGCAAATCCTCAGGCTTCTTGGTCTCAAGGGCTGGGTTAGGAGATAGCGCAGAGACTGATCAGAGCAACTGAAACTGAATCAAATTCCATCCAGAAATAAAATGTCTCAAAGCAAAAAGTTCACAATCCTTGTGAAGAGTGAGGCACCTGACTTCTCAGTACACTCAAAGGGTGGGGAGCAATTTCAGGCTAGAGAAAGGTGCCAGACCTAGAGTCTTGGATTGCTTAAGGGAAAACACGGCTGAAATCTTTAACAAACAGTACACCCACCACAATCTCTCCACCAGCGAGAGGATAGCTAACCATAACCACCACTGATCAAATCACTAGGCACACACTGCACCTTTTTAGTCCTCAATTGTGATGCACATCAATGAAGGCAGCTGACAACTCTCTCATGCCAGCTATTATAAAGAACTCGAAGAAAACCCCACACCACAATTCACATAGGAAATTAAGGAAATCATCAAACCAATCCCCAGAAAACAGTAAGAAAAATTCTATGCCCTCATCCTCTATTAGCCCACCCCAGGGATCTTCTATATGCTTCCCAAGATACATAAACAAAATAGCCCAGGCAGATGCTGGACACAACATTCTTAATGAAAGAACATCATGACTCCTAGAAATCATCCTCAAGCCACTCACTACACAGAAAGCCAATTTCTTCCAAGACACAACTGATTCCTTCCAGAAACTTCACAGCACTCACAACCTCCCAGTCTTACCACCATGGATGCCATCTTTTCATATGCCAATATACCTCACCATGATGGCATTGCTGCCTGCCTCAAGTATTTATGAGCCAATGAATGATACTCAGAAATCCATCCCCAACACATCCATTTCATCCTCTCCCAAACAAGTGTACATTTAACAACCACCACATTGTCTGAATCATGAGAACAGCCGTGAGTACTAGGATGGCTCTCCAGTATGCCAACCTCTTCACAGGCCATCTCAAAGAAACATTTCTGGAAAAATGCACCATGAAATCAATGATAGTTTCATCTTCTGGATAGAGATGAAAAAATTACTCCCTCATAGACTTTCGCCACAACTTCAACAACTACTATTCAGCCCTCACACGCCCTTTGAGAATAGTCCTGCACTAGCATTAGCTTCCTGGACACCATGATTCACTTCAATAATGGAACCCTACATGAAACTATACATAAGAAACCCATGGATCTCCACACTTACCTCCGCAAATCCAGTAAGCACCGGAAAATCTGTTACCACTGCCATGCACTCAGATACCACAAAATATGCTTTGAGGAGAAATGTTGGGATATTCGCTTTAATACACTTAAAACGACCTTCACTAAATCACAATGCTTCACCAGACAAGTAGCTAGCATCCTGGAAAAGAGTACCAAAATACCACAAAAGAACCTGTTTCATTATAGAAAAAAAGCTTATCAATTTCACACCTATCAACCCACACTAGAATCCATATAGCATATCATCAGACAATTACAACCCATATTATATAGAGACCACAGTCTGAAAGAAATCTTTCTCGTCCCCTCTTCTGTCTCTAAGGCTATGTCTAGACTCCGCCGAGTCCAGGGAACGTGTCTGCTCTTCCACTTTTTTTTGTAGAATATAAGACATGCTATTTTGGAAGCCCAGTCTTCCTCCTTCCATGAGGAAGAAGGGCTCTTCCAAAAGAAGGTTTTTTTTCTGAAATTTGGCCCAGTGTAGAAGGCCAAATTTCAGAAAAGCCTCTTCTGAAAAAACTATCGGAAAAAGGTACACAAATTGCAGCGTGCAATTTGCGTACCTTTTCCCAATAAAGCCCCATTATGTAGACATAGTCTCTGATAACTCCCCAGTCTTCACGAAACTCATCATCAGAAGCAAGCTCCCACAGACGAGGATACACTTCCAAGCTGCACCAGACCCTGCCAGAACAACAGGAACTAAACCATCTGCTTTGTTAGGATAATCAGTGCTCTTCACCACACACCTTTCAAGTTCTGCTAGTCTTACACATGCCTAGTACAACGTGTGCTGTACCTCATCCAACACATCCATGTCTCAGTGATGGTGTGGGTGAAACCAGAAATCACTGTGCTCTTGAATACGTGTTCACAGAAAAATAACCCAAGACAAAAATCTGTGACCCATGGGTAAACATTTTCACAAAGCAATCACGCCAGAGCTGACCATTCAGTCCTAGTCCTCAAAGGAAAGCTGCACAACACCTTTAAAAGATGAATGCGGGCTTGTCTACACTTAAAATTCTGCAGAAACACAGATGCATCAGTGCAGCTGTGCTGTTGTACCGCTTCAGTGAAGATGCTGCCTATGCCAATGGGAGAGGTTCTCCCATCCGTGTAGGTAATTCCACCAGCTGAGGAATTGGCCCCAAGACTTCAGGCACAGAGATTTGATCCACAGTTCCAGCTGCTGCAGGTCAGGGGGAATTCCACATCCAGGACACAAAGAAATACATCTCCCCAGATCTGTGTGTAGCAGTAAAATAGATTATGTCCACATGTTGTGAATCATGTTGCTCAGACTCTCTGAAATGACTTCACATGTACTAAACCACTATCTTAATCTAATTCCTCCTTATTAAATTAGAAATGATGAGAGATAGGAGTGAACATTTCTAGACAGTATGTGATGAGAGGAGTTAGGGAACAGTCAAATGAGATACATAGTGGGATTTTCAAAATCATACAGCATTGGCCTACCTTTGTTTCCACTGAATTCAGTGGTAAAACTCCTACTGAATTCAATGAAAACAGACTTGGTCCAAACATCAATGCTTTTGAAAATCCAACCCATAATCTAGATGTTTTATAATAAAAGGTGGCCAGATCCTCCTATTTACAGCCTCCACTTATATAAGAAATTGAGGGTAGCTCAATTTAATTAGAACACAAATACTAAAATGGATAACAGGAGATGCACAATGAAACACTCAGATTACAAATATTCAGCTACCTTAAATAAATAGACACAAATATCCTGAGTGCCTAGACGTGTTCAGATCCAACTTTTAAAATCTCAACTATGCTTGCTTATAATATTTAACTGATTTGATTGTAATTTAAAAGGGGGAGGTTCAGAATTGAACTTGCCTTCATATTTTCATAACCAGAGGTGGGCAAATAAAGTGAAATTCTCAACATGTTGCTAAATGTTTTCCCATCTGACTGTTTTGCAGCCTGTTAACTCACTTTCCACAAATATTCATGAGATGGGAAAAGTTTAGAGCAGTGGTGGGGAACCTCAGGTCCTGGAGCCAGATATGGCCCCTGGCTTGCATGCTTCTAGCCCTTGAGGCTCAGGGACACACACACCCAGAATTGGGGAGCCTATGCTGGTGCTCCAGTGCCCCCACTGCTTCCCCATGGGGCTGGAGCACGCAAAATCTACTAGGCTGGGCCCCGCAGGCTCTGGTGTGCAAGGGGAATGTGAGGAGTGTCTTTTTCCTTCTCTTTTGGGGGCTCTTCTCCCTTCTGTATGGCCCCCGACTGATTTTTCTGTGTGTCAGTGGCCCCTTATTCAAAAAAAGGTTCCCCATCCTCAGTTTAGAGAATCAGTGGAAAGCAAGTTTTGATCTGAGATTTGTTTTATGATGAAAGAAAGATCATTTATTTTATAGAGAAACAAAATTTTGGGGGGCCTAATCTAAAACTCACTGATGTCAACCAAAAGAGAGTGCCAGTGACTTCAATATATTGTGATTTCAGTAGAAGATATTTACAAAGGGTTGTCCAATCACTCAAAAAGAGAAATAACAATTGCAGTTTGAACATCGACTTCTGAATATCGAATCCTAATCACAACATAGCAATCAGCTGAATTTGTTTACTTACTTATCAAACAATTCTGAGTATTGACTATGTTGCAGTCTATTAATTCACTAATAGAAAATAGGTTAAATTACTAAATAAATAGTTTGTTGTAAATTGTTCTCTCACATTTACTCATTACTGTTTGCAGAGTCCCTGGAATTCATTGCATGTTTATATTTTCAAAACAAATGATTCAACGGCATTTCTAAGCCAAACAACCCTGAACCTATAATTCTACCAGCAGCTCAGAGTGCATGACAAATTCTACACAATCTGAAGGGCAAAAAATGTATGTAAAAAAATTGATAAGAGAACAGATTTAAATTGAAGCCAATAATACAGTAATTCACAAGAAGAGTTATTATGTAGTAAAGTAAGGAAAATATTTAAACTGTTACTGTGCTACTACTTTCCAAATGTGTTGCACCAAGAAGGTTCACCTGCTAGTCAGCTTTTCTGACGCTGCTAAATTCACAGAAAAGACACTGGTGTCTACTGGGGCATGTCTACACTGTACCTATAGCTTAAACTAAGCTACACAATTTTCTCTATGCAAATTGCATAGTTTATTTTGAGATAATTTTGAAATAAAGCGTTATTCTGAAACGTCCCTTGACCCTTGTGAAATGAGGTTTACAAGGACCTCAGAATAGCGAGCCCATTGTATTTCGATATAACGGGCTTGTTCTTATGACGCGGAATAGCTATTTTGGGATACCTCCAGTATCCCAAAATAACTCTGCAATATGGCATAGCCCTGGTCTGATCAGAAACTGCTGAGTTCTAAACTACCATGATTCACCAACTGATCTTGGAAAGTCATTTTACCTCTCTGAGGAAAAGATGGAGTTGATTAGGCATTTTTAGATTCAACATTTTTTTCATAGGAAAATGCTTTTTTTGGAGAAAGGGGTGGTTTTGAAAAATTTCTCGGGATGAAAAAAAATGAAAAAAGTTTCAAGCTTGATTAAATTGAAGATTCACTTTTCACTTTGAAATAACGTTGAATTTCAATATTTAAAAACCACCTGCAGAACTAGAACACTTAAAATCAGAGTGAAACATTTCAATTGATCCAACCCACAATTTTTTAAATTGCAAAAATTCAAAATTAAATTTTTTGTCCTAATTTAGTCAGGATACAATTTTGAAATCTTAAAAATTCTTGTGATATGTGAAAACTATGTCCTCCCTTACTCTACTTTCCTACTGCAAAGGGTGCAGTATGATTGATTAGTTAATATTTTATTATGATTTCAAGATGAAAACGGCCACAGTAGCCTAAGTGCCTCAAAAAACCCCAAAAACTTGTTAAAACCAGCAAATGTTAAATCTTACAACAGATGAAAGGTGGCAAGATGCAATTACATCATCAGTTAAACATTGAAAATCTTGTCAAATAAACCACAGATAGATCTGAAAACTAAATTTGTAGCCCATCTCTGTACAGCAGTGGTCTCCAACCTTTTAAACCACAAGATTATTTTTTCAATTTAAGTGCAATGTAAGATCTACCTCAAACGCAAATACTCTTGCCCCACTTCCTTTCCCCCGCCTTCTTTAAGGCCCACCCCAGCTCCACCCCTTCTCCAAGGCCTCACCCTGCTCACTCCATCCCCCTTCCTCCATGAATCTCATTCACTTTTACCAGGCTGGGGTAGGGTGATAGGGCATTTGCCTGGGGAGCACAAGGTTGTGAGCTTGAATTCCTCCGCCCGCCCTTGGAGCAGCTGATCAGCCAACACAGACTGCCCTAGGGGTGGAGCTGTTATTGATAAATTGGAGTTACAGGGTGGTGTCCACAAGCAAGGACAGCATGTGGAAACCCCCTGCTCTGGCTTTCTCAGATGCTGCAGGGACATGCCAGCCAGGGTATGTCTACACTACCACCCTAGTTTGAACTAGGGTGGTTAATGTAGGCAACCGGAGTTGTACATGAAGCCCGGGATTTGAATTTCCCGGGCTTCATTTGCATATTGCCGGGCGCCACCATTTTTAAATGTCCGCTAGTTCGGACTCCGTGCCCGCGGCTACACGCAGCATGAACTAGGTAGTTCGGATTAGGCTTCCTATTCCGAACTACCGTTACTCCTCATGGAACTAGCGGACATTTAAAAATGGCGGTGCCCGGCAAGATGCAAATGAAGCCCGGGAAATTCAAATCCCGGGCTTCATTTGCAACTCCGGTTGCCTACATTAACCACCCTAGCTCGAACTAGGGTGGTAGTGTAGACATACCCCCACTTCCAGGAGCACAATTGCCATAGGGATGACTCCAGCCATGAGGTTCAGCATTTTAGAACTCACTACTCAAAGAATTAAATTTAAGTGTAAGAGAGAAATGAAAGTTACGAAATGCACAGACCAGTCAAAAACCAAAAGTAACCCACTTTGCAAGCAGTAAAAGTAGTAACAACCCCCCATGCACGTGTTGGGTCAGGAGATGAGAGGGAAGGACAGTGTGTGTTTGTGAGAATGGCAGAGACACGCACACTGTGTATGAGTGACAGAGATTTGCATTGCCAAGCTCCCTCCATCCCCGTCTCTCTGGCTGTGTCTAGACTACAGGGTTTTGTCGACAAAAGTGGACTTTTGTTGACAAAACTATACCTGCGTCCACACTGCCTTTGAGTTATGTCGACATAATGTCGACAAAACTCGGCAGTTTGGTCAACGTATGTAAACCTCATTCTACGAGGAATAACGCCTTTTATCGACAGAGTTCTGTCGATAGAAGGCATTATTGCAGCTACACTGTCCTTTGCGTCCACACTGTTATGTCGACAAAGCGGCTTGCTTTGTCAACAGAACTGGATGTAGTCTAGACGCTATATGTCGACATAAGTTTTGTCGACAGATTTTGTCGATAAAACTTATGTCGACGTAACCGTGTAGTCTAGACATACCCTCTGTGTGGAGACAGAATACAGGAATGGTGGGAGGGACACCCTGACATCAGTGCCCCCCCTCTGCTCTCTCCCACACTCTGCACAGCCAGCAGGTTCCCAAGGGGCAGCTCCAAGGCAGAGGGCAGGTGCAGCATGACAGTGGATAGAGGGGCAACTGAAGTGCCAGCACTTGATAGCTTCCCAGCCAAACCAGTCAGGATCACCTGTCAGGAGCTCCAAAATCTACTGATAGATCCCAATCCACTGGTTGGTGACCACTGCTGTACAGCATTGCACATTGCTGTGGTTGCAAGGCTATAGCTTCTATCCCTGCAAGTGTTCAGGACCAAAGATCTCATTCCCTTTGATCTCAGAGGGTGTTGTGGAATACAGGGGGTCAGAAGCCCAGCCAATCACAAATCTATACTAGTATATACAGGAAGTCCCCGAGTTACGCGGATCCGACTTACGAATGGGGCTTTTCTCGCCCCGGAGGACGGGAGCGGCGGGACGCCCAGATGAGCCGCGGTCTCGCCGCCCATGTTCTCCGGGGCGAGAAAAGCTGCTCCCCATCTCCTTGGTCTATTGGTCAGACCAGGGAGACACGGAGCAAAGCCACGGAGGACACCTGCAGCGGGACAGCCCAGGCGCGCCGTGGCTGTCCCGCTGCGGGCATCCTCCGCAGCTTTGCTCCCCGTCTACCTGGTCTGCTGGGAGGGGGGGCGCAGCTAGTGCCCCCTCCCTCCCAGCAGACCATGCTTTTCTGCCCACGACGCCTGGGGTAGAGCAGCTGGGGCGCTGCTGGGTTGGTCCCGCTGCGCCGCTCCTCGGCGCTACTGGACCAACCCAGCAGCACCCCAGCTGCTCTGCCCCAGGCGTCCTGATTCAGCCGCTGCTGGTCAGTTTCAGCAGCGGCTGAATCTGGACGCCAGTTCCGACTTACATACAGATTCAACTTAAGAACAAACCTACACTCCCTATCTTGTACGTAACCCGGGGACTGCCTGTATTATGTATAGTTAGTAGCACAGGTCTGCAGTCCCACAAACACAACCAGTCCCGCTGCCATTGTGGCAGGAGCTCTCCTCTCTCCATCTGTGCCTGGATGAGCCCAAAGAGCTGTGTCTGTGAGGCAGGTATGGCTGTAGGAACTGTAGGGGATGGCATATCTAGTTACAAACCCTGCTAGCACTTCTCTATGGCCCCGAGCCAGACAAACTGACAAATCACACTTCCTCTCAACAGAGCCCTTGCATTTAAATAGTCAGACCACTCCTTTTCATCTCCCCCGCCTCCAAGAATCTCAAAACTTCTCTACACTCCGGTGCCCTGCAAGCCAAATCCAAGCGTTCAGCTGGTTTCCAGGCCTTTAATCTCACAGGCCGCTCAGGAGCACTAGTATCTGCAATGCTGTGCCTCTGCCAGATCCCACCGAGTTCTCCCAGCAGGACAAAAAAGGACAGAGTTTAAAAACAACAACAATAAATAAACCCTCCAAAGATTTCAAAGGGGCCTAGCAGGTGAGGGGAGGGCTGTAGACTGACTCCAATATAAATCCACAGAGTAAAGCTCAAGGGACTGCTGACACTGGCTTGACTCCTAGTATGCATGGGGGGGAGGGAGGCTTGAATCATGTGACGTGGGCCAGGGGATGGAAAAGAAGGGATTGAAAGGTTTCCACACTGACTGGGCATGACACTGCTGGACACGTATCCTGTGTAAAAGGAGCAGGTCTAGATTCCTCCTGCTTCCCTGCCATCGTGACAGGCGTATAGGGTTCTGTGGAGAAAGGCGCTGACCTCCAAAGTGTGTTTTTCTTTGGCTGTGGTGTATATCAGCGTATTAGAACATTATCAAGGGCAATGAGAAAGAGCCTTACAGAGCCTCTTCTGCTGCTTCCTCCCATGTCCCCTTCTGGTTTCCACATGCTTAAGTCCTTACACTGAGCTAGATTGTGGCACTTAGATTGTGGCTTCTGGGGGGGATGCATGAAGAGCTGTGCTGCCCCCGCAGGAGCATCGGCTGGCATAAGAATTCAACTGACATGGATAAGGGGGCAGAATTCCACGGACATCACTGGGAATTTTGCTGAAGTAAAGAGGGAGAAAGAAATGGAGGCCTTGGCTTAGACAGCCACAGTGCACAAGGGGTATGGAGCAAGGAACTACCTCCTTTTGTTTGGCCCACAAAAGAGCCAACCAGAATTTGGCAACCACTGGGGCTTCTATTGTGTTACTTTCCTCTCCCCACACTCCCATATAGCAGCTTTCTAGGAAAGGGGGAGAGAGGAGAAGGTGGTAGGTGGAAGCATAGCTTGTCTTCATCATTCTCTACCACATCTTGCCCTTGCCATGGAGCAGCTACCTGCTGCACCTCTTACAGGGGCATCATGGACTGATTACTGGCAGAGCAACCAAGGAGCTCCAGGAAGCATTCTGTCCTGACACCCCAGCCCTGATAAAACGCCTTTGCTGGATCCATGTGCTTTAAATTTCAATGAGCCTCAATAGGTTCTTGCCTTTCTGGCACACTTCCTAGGTACAGAATGTTTGTCTGCTACTTCTTCATGAAAGAGGGACCTTGTGGCCCAGCTGCCCAAGGCCTCCAGGACCAGTGTTCCCCTCTCCCCCTCACCCCAGCTTGACAGCTTGGGAACACTCTGGTTTATAATTTACCCCTTCAGGGATATATAATTGCTGAAGCATACAATATACAGGCTTTGCACTATTTCCACAACCAATTACTCTTTACTTCAGACAGAACAAGAGATGTACAGAGCCAGCAAAAACAATATGCCACCTGTATGAATTTCCCTGTCTCAGTTTCCTTTCCCCTCTTTAACATTCTTTGGGTTTAGGGCTAAACCTTTCAAGGAATTTAGGTTCCTTCTTCTCTCCCTCCTGCACATGAAGGGTGTGTTCTACACTGCACCCGTAGCTCGAAATAAGCGACGCAATTTGAGCTACGCAAATTGTGTAGCATATTTTGAGTGTATTTTGAAATAGCTTATTTCAAAATTTGGCGCTGTATACACAGCGCCAAGTTTACAAATAGAGCACTATTGCAAAATGTCCCTCAGTCCTCCTGGAACAAGGTTTACAGGGATGTAGGAATAGCAAGCCCATTATTTCAAAAGGTATTTTGAAATAATGGGCTTGTTTAAAAGATGCAGAATCGCTATTTTGGGATACCAGAAGTATCCTGAAATAGTGCTGCTGTCTAAATGCACCCAGACTTCCTTCTAGATTGTTCAGTGTCCTCCCACTCCTGCAAACAGCATTTTGCTTTTTCTCCTTTCTCTCACTATCTCTAATGTGGCAATGACTCATCCTTCCCCCCCCCCCCCATAACATCCAGTCCCATTTGTTAGGTGACCCCTGATCAGAATCACCCACTATGTGATCTATTGTTTAATTACCTCCCCCATGGAATTCAGACTTGAAAAACTGATTTACTTGAGGCAGTACCAGTGTCCATCTCTTTGTTCATGGTAATCTGTTTGAATGAATGCTCATTATGGGAGAAAATGAGAAATCCTGTTGACTTTTGCCAGGACTGGCATGCATCAACACTGGGTGACATATTCTGGATTGCAGCGTGTGGCCTGGATACATCCAATGAGATTTCTTCCTATCTCCTTAAGTTAAGAGAATCTCCATTACAGCCTTGCCAAGAGATGTGGACCTAGAGGATAGAAATCACTATAGGTAGGGGAATGAGAGTGAAGAGAGTCCCAGGAGGTCACCTGCGATACCTCTCTCTCCTGAAGGCATTACAGAGGTTTTATCTTGAATCCTTCCTGGAAAGTGGACTCAATCTTACTGTCCCCACTGGACTAGTGTGCTGCGAGTTTGGATAGAGGCAGAATTCCAGTCCATCTTTGCCATCACTGACTATGATGCAAGAAGCAAATATTAACCACAGTTCAGGACTCTGGTGGCCACTACCCATAAGTCTGAAATCTGATAGATGGAGACGCATAGTCTTCATGAGGGGCAATGGCTATGCAAAAACTTCCATGAGAAATTAGAAAGAAATTACGTTAGAGAATTCCCAGGACTCAAAGGGGCCAGAAGACATTTCTCACAAGAGCCTGTTCATTTGACAGATGGTGAAATCATTTTATCAGGCATGCCAGCACTTGGCTCATGTAACTGACAGCAGGGTGGTGTCAGATTGCTGCAGTCGGACACAGATTATGCAACCCTTCTCTGGAGTGAGAAGTGTGAGTACTCTCTATTACTATAGAGTTCTTCCTAAATTCAGCTCACGGTACTGGGCTTTCCACAGTTACCGACACCTGTGCTTTCAAATTCAACATCCCCACAAGCATACAAAACTCTCCTTCCTCATGATTTTTGATTACTGCTTATAACAATTATCTCACTCTTACCTTGTGTCCCCTTCCTCACTATCTCTGTTTTGTAGCTACACCTGTTGCCTCTGGTCAGCTATATAACAAGATTCCAGGAACTCAAAGGGGCCAGCATGTGTCATTCTGAAGCCTGAAGCGTGTGGAGAGTCAGTGTGAAGCAATGGAAGCAGCTACTAGCATGGTTCAAAGTTCTTTTTGTTCCAGGATATCACCAGAATCATCACTAGGTTTTGTGGTCTGCTACTAATCAGTTTTCAATGACTCTCAGCCATTTTGAGTTTATGTTGAAAGGCATGTGTCTATGCCATGCCAACACTCCCCTAGACCATTCTGATATCGGGGTAACTCAACTAATCACCACCCTTATTCTCTAGCTAATTTACATGCAACCTTGCCAGGGTTGGGAGACTACAGAGGTGGTGGATTACTTAGTCCAATGCCACAGCTCTTCAAAGCCACCCCTCCAACAACATAACCACACACACAGTAGTCCCAAAAGGGTATATCTACACTACAGCAGTATTTCAAAATATCTTATTTCAAAAAAGTTATTTCAAAATAGCTTATTTCGAAATAATGCGTCTAGACACAAAATGCATTTCAAAATAGTGTTTTGCTATTTCAAAATAGCGTGTCCACACTGATAGGACGCTGAATCGCATTTAATGCCAGACGGAACCAGTTCTGGCAGGGCGTCAGGTCAGGAGTTATCTTATGTGGCTGCTGCCTGAGGCTATCTGAGACCTGTGCTTAAAGGGACCCTCCCCCCCCCCCCCCCCGGACAGCCGGTTCTAAGGTTTCCCTGCTTGCTTGCCTACCTGAGGGACAGCAAAGCTTTATTTTACTCTGCTTGCTCTGGTTGCCCTCACTCAGGACACCACAGAACTCTGCAGCATAGAGCCAGAGCCATCCCTGGGCACTCTGGTGCTTCTCCTGGACGTGTTGCTGCAAGCCTGGCAGCACTTTCTTCAGGCAGTAACAGTCTCCCTGGTGTGTCCCACTGGGGGCTTGTGTCTCATTCCTCCCTCACGTCCTTCCACTTACCCCTCCCTAACACACCTTCCTGCTGTGCAATAAAAGACACATGTTTATTACAAAAAGCCTCTTTATTGAACAAAACTGGGGTGGGGGGAAATGAAACCTAGGTGAGACTGGGGAAAGAAGGTGGGAGAAGGGAGGAGGCAGGGTGGGAGACAGGCGGGAGAAACCTGGGAGGAGGGAGCTGGCAGCGGGAGGCAAGAGGAGGAAGGGGGAGGAGAAACTCAGGGCCTGGGGTTGGGGGTATCGCTGGCCCAACTGTCTCCCAGCACTGCGGGTGCGGGGGCCTTAGTGTCCCTGGGTGTGTGGGAGGGTGGGGAGGAAGAAGCGGGAGGCGGAGAAGGAGTGAGAGGAGGAGCAGTAGCTGGAGAGGCAGCAGAGGCTGGAGCCTGTAGACGGTTGCGTTCCTCCATCTAGTGTGGAGACCATAGATGTTGGAGGCATCCCTCCAAACCTGAATTAGGTCCCTGATCTCTGCACTGGGCCAGGCAGGCGCCTGCCTTTTCCAGCTCCAGGCAGGCTCCTGGGAGCTGGCAGACTGGTCCTGGGGAGCGGTGGAAAGCTGGCTGGCAGTGGCTTCCTGGCTCATGCTGAGGCCACTGGGTCAGATGCAGCAATTTCTGGCTCTGGGCTGGCAGGCTTGGAGCTGGCACAGGCACTGTGGCCAGAGTCTACCCCTTTAAGGGCTCTGGGGAGGGGGGGAAGGGAGAGGAGTTTTCTTGGTTGTGCCCAGAGTGGCCACCAGGGTACCCTGGGAAGGCCTGGAGGCCCCCTATTTCAAAATAAGTGTCTTCACAGCGCTTATTTCGAAATAGCAATTTCGAAATTGGCACTATTCCTCGTGAAATGAGGTTTACCAATTTCAAAATAAGCGCTCTGCTATTACGATTTAATTTCGAAAAAGCGGTTTGGCTGTGTAGATGCTGGTAAAGTTATTTTGAAATAACGGCTGTTATTTCAAAATAACTTTGCTGTATAGACATACCCAAACATCATACTGAAACCTAGGCTACGTCTACACTGCCACTTACTGCACTGCAACTTTCTGGCTCAGGGGTGTGAAAAAAACCTTCCCCAAACACAACAAGTTACTGCACTGTAAAGTGCCAGCATAAATTGGTTACAGCACTGGGAGCCATGATCCCATCTAGGGGTGGCCCTAGACTAGCTGCCAGCAACTGGCACCCTAGGCGAACCATGCAATCGGTGCCCCCACCTCCAAACCCCTCAATGGTATTGCACCACCATTTGGCGCCCCATTTAACTTGGCACCCTAGGCGACCGCCTAGTTCACCTATATGGATGGGCCACTCCTGCTCCCATCACAGTTAACTACTCCCCTCGTGGAGGTTTACCTTGAGTGCTGGGAAAGCTACACTTTCAAGTATAGACAAAGCCATACATCTCTGGGGTCAGTGTGAAGCAATGGAAACAGCCGCAAGCATGGTTGAGGGCTCTTTTTAAAAACCCTGCAAATCCACGGATATCTGCTTTATATCTGCAGGATGTGGATGTAAATATCTGCAACTCATTTTTGTGGCTGCAGATACAAATTTCGTAACTGTGCAGGGCTCTACTCTTTTTGTATAGAACATCGTCAGGTTCAGTCATCACTGCGATTCCCAGTCTGTTGCCATCAATTTTTTACATTCTCAGGCTTTTTCAGATTTTAAATACACAAGACTTTACATATTACATCCTTGGAGCAGCACAGGCTTTCAGCTACTGATAGACTGCAAGTTCTTTGAGGCAGGGACCAGCTTTTCAGTCTATGCATGTACATTGCCTAGCACAATGGAGTCCTAATCAAAATTAAAGCCTCAAGATCCCGCTGCAATAAAAAATATTGCTACTCAGAGTGATGGAAAACTGATTTTGCTTTATTTTGAACCTACTCATGTGCTCCAAAGTTTGATAAACTAAAGTATTTATGGACTCAGATTCTGTTTGAAGACAAATCTTGTAAGAAAATGAGCAAAGAAAATATCCAGTAAGAGCCAGCAGAGTGTAAAATAAATCCAAAGGAACAGTGAAAATAGGAACATAAGAGACAAAGATAGAAAAATTATAATAATATGTCGATAAAAACAGATTAAGTTTGTGAGATATACAGGCCAGCCATTTGTACCAATCTTTTTTTTTTTTTTGGAGGGGGGGATATTATTCTTAACTGGGTTTCGTCACTAACAGCTTCTTAAATCCACAGATTGAGATTCAGGAATGAAGTACAATACAGACTACAAGACCTGGTCTAAGGAGACAGGTTTCAGATCTAGATCATGTTGAGCTTAGATTAGGAGGATTTACATTGGTGTTCAGTGACACTAGAATTTAACAAGCTATTCTCATGATAGCATGGTACCAAATGGCAGGAATGTGGAGAAATTAATGTTTCTTAAGAGATTTCTGACATTTCAAACAATTCTTAAATGATTTCAGCCACATCCAAAACACTGCTGGAAAAAAAGCCCCTGACAATTTAGTATCTAACACAAAACAATAACTGTAAAGTCCGGTTCATTCCTAGGGATTAAATACATGGGCAATCCAAATCCAGTAAGTTTGGATTTCAGGTTCTAGTTGTGGTTCTCCTCTAGTAACCAGAAGCTTTATTTAACATCTCAATTCTGCATGTGCGGAGTCCTATGGATGCTCCAAAGTCTTGCCCAGCAAGTAATGGGTACAGATCAAAGCCTGGGATGGATTCTGACTATGGCCTGTTCTTTGGATGTTCCAAAATCATCCTCAGAAATCTGGAAGGAAGCTTCTCAGGCCATGCAGTCACTTTCGTTCCCCAGAAATGAATACAAGTGTCTGCTAATAGGCTGTAACTACTGACACAAATCCTTGCAATTTAGGTTGTTGAAAATATTCTTGGATTTTAGAGTCAGGAAGAGAACAACACAGCTCAGCTCATGTTGGGGTAGGATAGGTATAGTCCTGATTGTAAGGGTATTCCTCACTTTTCAGAAGGGAGTTAAGATGCTCAGGAATGTGTGATAGTTCTTGTTATTCTAATGACTTGGTATGAGTCAGCAGTGTGATGGGACATGGATAATGTGTTGTGTGTTTGTCCATTCATGAGTGTTACCTCACCAGTGTTTGGGACAACAACCTTTACAGTTCTTTACACTTCGTTTTTCCTTTAGGCCCTGAGTTGTAGTTCCTTAAAGAACTTTATACCCTCAGTTCCTTGTAGCAAGAACTTTTTCTTAATCTACGCTTACAAAATGTAAAGCACCACTGTATACTCTACCACAATTCAGATTAATCTTTGTCATTATCAGTACCACAGGTCTATGCACAAGACAATCTGTTGCTCAGCTGCCAGACGAACCAGTCTGATACCCACACAAATGTTTTCACTCTAGTTTCATGTAAGCACCAATTGTAGTTAATAGGTGGAGTGGGGTTTCAAAGTCCACCTGAAACATTTACTGTTTGCCCGCCCATCCATTTTTTAAAATCACAGCCCTTTGAAAAAACATGGATTTAAATTACAGGGAAAAAGTCATTCAAATACCTGGACTAATTTTGTAAAACCTCTAAACCAAGGTTCACACGGTTTGTTCATCTCTTATTGCTAATGTTTTCAGTGTGTAGTACGAGGAGCCCAAGAGATACCATACATGCATCTATCTCAGAACATACAATTAGGGTTGCCAGGTGTCCGGTATTGAACCGGACAGTCTGGTATTTAGACTTTATGTCTGGTAAACAAATTGAGAAAATACTGGACACATAAATGTCCGGTATTTTCTAATTAAGGAACTTTTTCTGCTTTTCCTGGGTCCAGCTCGGCTTGGGACACGCGGCAATTAAAGGGGTTATGACCGCATTTCAGCCCAGGTCTCCCTGGTTACTCCCTGGTGCTTTTTAAAAAATTTTGCTCACATTTTCCCCTGCTATTTTTTTCTTTTTTGCTTGACAAATGTTTATCAAATTTTTGTCCGGTATTTTTTTTAAACCATCTGGCAATCCTACATACATTAAATCTGTTTCAGGCAATCTGGCACCAGAAAAGTCCAGCAGCTTACATGAACATGAAAGGGTTCACAGGAGATTTATCTCATCCAAGAATCTAGTCTAAAATAACCCATCTTGGTGCTGTTAATCTGGATGCACATGCTTTCAGCACTAAGAAACTTGCTATTGTGACCTACAATCTTCAAAAACACAGTGACCCAGAAATGACACTCCACTCAGAGGCAGTCCCACCCAAACAAAGCACAAATGATTTGAAGTGTCAGCTTCCCAGTTTTAGGAAACATATCTTTCCTTATTGTTTTCTATATATAAGACCTAAAAACCTTTGTTGGTTTCCTGACTGGGCTATTTTTTATTCTTATCATGACTACCCAGATAATTGAGACACAGTTATACACTTACACATCCTCTCTGCTTCCTTACTCACTGCCTTCAAATGGTTTAAGTTCACAAAAAACCTCTTGTGCCCTAGAGCTGTGGACCCCTCCCACTGTCTGAGTGACCCTCCTTTTACTGTCCAGGACCTTTATATCCTGTACTGAGAAGTTCAGCAAATGGATTTGATTTCCTTTTCCCTTCTGTACCATGCAAGGAGTTGGACTTGGAATTGTGGTTAGACTCAAATGTCACTTTGGATAAACATTTATTTTCAGCAAGGGAGATTGGGTGTGCTTGTTTAGAGGCCTTGGAGTAGACTGGCTAGGGAAGAAGAGGTTTATACCAAGTGCTCACAATATATTGATTCCCTTCCATGTTTATCATGCCTTTGGCTCCCCATAAGGGTCACATTGTTTTGGACTCCAGATTGTGTCTAGCCTTCAGACATCTCAAGCATCTGAAAAAAATTTCAATGGTGAAATGATTTCTAAGATTTCCGCCTGGATTGTGGACCTCATCAAAGCACCTCGTGCGCACAGGATGGAGTCAGCAAAGGCTCTACCTACCATGCCATCAGTTCTGAAACATGGCTACATTTTACCCACTGAATCAAGAGGCTGGCTGAAGGGAAATTTGCAAATACCATCTGTGCCTTTGGAATGATGGATAGATGCAGCACACAGTGTGAAATAATCATCCCCACCTTCAATTAAGACCTAGAGCAGGAATCGGTAAATACCATCCCGTGTGCTGGATCCGGTCCACCAGGGTTAGCTCCTGGTGGGCTCTTACCACTATATTTACCTGCACGGCTGCAGGTACCCACAATTGCAGCTCCTATTGGCTGCGGATCACTGTTCAGAGTGTTCCCTAGTCCACAAAGCTTCCTACCACTCCCTGGCTACGCCTAGACTGGCATGATTTTCCGGAAATGCTTTTAACGGAAAAGTTTTCTGTTAAAAGCATTTTTGGAACAGAGCGTCTAGATTGGCACGGACACTTTTCCGCAAAAGCACTTTTTGCGGAAAAGCGTCCATGCCAATCTAGACACGCTTTTCTGCAAAAAAAAGCCCCGATCGCCATTTTCGCCATCGGGGCTTTTTTGCGGAAAACAAATCTGAGCTGTCTACACTCTCCCTTTTGCGCAAAAGTTTTGCGCAAAAGGACTTTTGCCCGAACAGGAGCAGCATAGTATTTCCGCAAGAACACTGACAATCTTACATGAGATCGTCAGTGCTTTTGCGGAAATTCAAGTGACCAGTATAGACAGCTGGCAAGTTTTTCCGGAAAAGTGGCTGATTTTCCGGAAAAACTGGCCAGTCTAGACACAGCCACTGAGAGTTCCTATGCTGTGTTCAGATGCTCAGTAAACCCTCCTGTTTTGCACTGCTTAGAGTGGCTCTGGTTTAGAGAGCAGGACTGCATTATTCTCCCAGCATATGTCTACACTACCACCCTCCACTTCCTGAGGGTATGTCTACACTACCACCCATTACAGTAGTTCGGAATAAGAAGCCTATTCTGAACTACCTAATCCGTGCCGCGTGTAGCCGTGGGCACGGAGTCCGAACTAGCGGACATTTAAAAATGGCGGCGCCCGGCAAGTTGCAAATGAAGCCCGGGAAATTCAAATCCTGGGCTTCATTTGCAACTTCGGTTGCCTACATTAACCACCCTAGTTCGAACTAGGGTGGTAGTGTAGACATAACCCCAGGAAGTGGAGGCTCCAGAGATCCAGAGTTGGTAGACCCTCTGGGAGGGCCCATGGTGAGAGTCAGGCATGTGAAAGTTCAAAAAGGTGCGGCCCAAGGTTGCAGAGGGACTTATCCCCCTGAGAAAGTGTGGGCCCACAAGAAGGGCTGTCACAGTGAAGGGGGATTCCCCCAGGGACCATATGTGGCTAAATATAGGCATGACCTGTGAGTCCATGACACCCTGCTTTAGGCTGTTCCAGAAATATCATAAGAAAATTGTTGCTTGTGGTATTTCAGCTCTTATCTGTCAAGACCTGGCAATAACCTGAGGGTGGATCAGTGCACGAAGTTGTAGGATAATGGCAGGAAAAAGTGGAACTTTTTTGAAACTCAGCAATGGTTCAACTCAGTTTTTATTTGGGCTTTGGAAAGAGATTTAGGCTGGGGGATTCTTATTTGATTTGAACTGCTTCACTCATCTCTTCTATACAGTGTAGATGAAGAGAGAGAATGACAAGTCCATCTAATTTATGTTTGTGACGGGGCAGAGGCGCCCCGCACTGAGAGCCCCCGGCGGACCGCTTGTCTGGCGGCGCTCAGGGGAAAGCCGGAGAGCCCCGAACGGGGCAAGCCGCGGCTCCCGCGCAAGCCGCAAACCGCTGCGCCGGCTGCTCGGTGGTCCATCCGCGCCATGCCGGGCGGGGCCCCGCCGGCGAGCCACGGCGCAGGGATTTAAACACCTGCCGGGAGCGGGTGTGTGTGGGGGGGAGAGTGTCGAGAGTGCTTACCCCCGGGACCGGACAACGGATGGGCCCCAAGCCACGGAGGTAGGCTCAGATTTGGTGGGCCAACTCTGGGTGGGGAGAGGAAGTAGCCCAGGGTGGGCAAAGGGAGCCTGCGGCCTGGCGCATTGTGGCTACGGCCCCGTCAGTCGGACCGGACAGGTAACACGTCCGAGTCCTTAGGGCCCTGGACTGGGGTCCGTGAGAGAGGGCGGGCTCGGACCCCCCTCTTCCCATCAGCGAGAGTAACGTGCCTGACAGGTCTCGGGCAAAGTGACATTACTGTTGACTGGGATGCTGAGAGGCGATCTTAAGGGGGACGGGACCACGGGACTGGTGGGTGAAGGGGGACACGTTTACAATGTTCAATTTGCATTGTCTTTTAAAATGAACACAAATTGAACCTGTTATGCCATTGTGGAAAATGGCACAGAATAGGCTATCTGTCATAGTTGTTCCAAAATGTGTAAGTGTTGGGACCTGGGTTTTAGCTCATTCCCATCACAGACAAGTGCTATTGTTCTTTAAAAGTAAAACAATCCCCACCTCTCTATTTCCTCTATACACAGTCTACTTTATTATAAGATGACAAAGAAGACTGCATGACTCATGATGACAGAATAAAATGCAGCTCCTGAATATTTTTTTCACCTATTGTATTAAAACTACATCAGAGGAAGTGTTTGCACAATCTTTTGGAACTGGAAACAAGCATGACTGAACACCGCCATAAAATATAGACTTATTTTTGTACATCAAGGGCAGTAATTTTACAAGATGCCTCAACTAGTTATATAATTCTGTGGGTCTTAAAGGTCACTGCCTTGGAGGCAGGCAGACACATAGCACATTTGGTTGTCTATTTTATTGCACATATTGGGTGTGTATATATTAATGTTCTCATGAGTTTCCAGCAGGTAGAGATTTATTATTTATATAATTAATAAGTAACCAATCCTGTATACATAGGTACTTGTACATTCCATATGCAGATTTATTCTATTATACGTCTCATTATAACCCAATATCACAGTATATTCTAAAGTGCCAAGACCTCTGAGATTCCTACCTGCTGGGCAGTTGCATCTTTGGTGCGTGTCTCGAACTTCTCGATGTCTTGGCAAGTTGAACTTTAATTTCTGTAAAATAAAGGGGAGAGGAGGAAGCATCAGTAATAGTGATATAACCCAAATGTCAAGTGTGTCAGCAGTATAAGGTGGGAGGAAGCTAATCAGTGAGAAGGAGATATCTTCTGCTGGACTGAAGGCAGGTAATTAGTCCACAACCTTAAACTTCATACCACATGTCTCCTGATTGAAAGCAGGCAGAGAAAACTTCATAATAACCTTCAAGAGAGATCCTTTGGTAAGAAGCCACAACACTGAATTAAGAGGTGACTATGTCCCATGTAAAGGCTGTAATATTCAAAAACCCAATAAAGAATCAGTAGTAGATAAAAAATGGAGACCGGCCCTGTTCTCCCAAAGAACTAGCTCCTTGGGTTAGTGGTAATTTTGTCCAAAGAGATGATCCTAGAAAAGATGGAAACTTTGAAACATTCCATATGGTGCTGGTTGGACAACGACAAATCCAATTAATGAAAACTTCTGAGGTTTTGAAATGTGTTTCCAGTCCATTGAAACAAAAAGAAAACTATTGACAATGTCTGTGAAACAGAACTGTGTTAAAGACCCCCCGTTTTGGATCAAACATGTCAGATTTTTGATCCGTCTCTCTGGGAATTGAAATCCACTCCGGATCTCAGAAATTCTATTTTTTCTTTTAAAGAACTCTTTATATTAAAATCAATACATTTATGTGAAAGGCTAGTTTCTGCAAAACACCATTTTCCTAAAATGAAAACTCATGTTCTTGAAAATGTTCTGATCAGTTCTAATTATATATGCATAACCTGTATTTTAACGCACCCATCATGATTTTGAAGAGAAAACAATGAATCCATTTAGGCTGGTTATACATAACTGAGATGCTGGGTTAGCCACGCAGGGTCTCTGTTCAGAAATAGTTTATGACTTACCCAATTGCTGTCTGCATCTTGTTCTTGACTGGATCTGTGGGCGTGTTGATAATCTGAGAAGTCTATCCATTAACTGGAGAACTACCTGTACGAATTTTAGGGCAACACTCCCTACTAAGGAATCATGACTAACTTTTAAGAACCATTGTGTATCATATTCACCTGCTTTTGTTATACACATATCTGAGAACTGGGGCCAACATTTTCAAAGATAAGTATCTGATTTCCATATTTAGGCTCTCAAGTAGGTGACATGATTTTTAAAAGTTCTGAACACCCTGCAACTCTAATTGAATGTACTGAGAAGTCAACAGGAACTGGTGGGTTCTCAGTACCTTTACAAACCATGTCACTAATTTAGGAACCTAAATATGGACTCAAAAGCCTAACTTTAGGCTCCTATTTTTGAAAATTTTGGTTGGGGAGACAAGAATATATCATCTGCGCCTTTTCCTCTCAATATTGATAAATGCCTCAAAATAGTTACTGTATGTGTCATATAACTACGTGTCATATAAGGAAATGTAATGTAATATAATTTAGTAAAAGTCAAAAACAGAAGGAAACATTTCAGTTGATCCAAAGTGAATTTTTCCTAAAGTTTTATTTCATGATTCAGAATAAAAACAAATGTAGAAATCACAGGAGTGCTCACAAAATGGAAATCCCAGTTCCCCCAGAGCTATATACACATATACCCTTCTGAACTAAAAACCTAGCTCTGAATGCCTTTGTACTTCGGGAATTTTGAGATCTAGATCCTAATCTAAGGCTACGCCTACATTGGCATGATCTTGTGCAAGAACTCTTTTGAGGAAGAGTTCTTGTGCAAAAACTCTTCCACAAGAGAGCGTCTACACTGGCATGTGCTTTTGCGCAAGAGATGTGTTTTTGCGCAAGAGCATCCATGCCGGTGTAGACGCTCTCTTGCACAAGAAAGCTCTGATGGCCATTTTAACCATAGGGCTTTCTTGCACAAGAAATTCATGTTGCCTTTCTACACTGACCTCTTGTGCAACTGTTATTGCACAAGAGGGCTTCTTCCTGAGCAGGAACATCATAGTTCTTGCGCAAGAAACACTGATTCCATACATTAGAATGTCAGTGTTTTTGCACAAGAACTCGCGGCCAGTGTAGACAGGCAGCAAGTTTTTGCACAAAAGCGGCTGCTTTTGCGCAAGATCACGCCAATGTAGACACAGCCTATATGTTGTGGCTCAGACCCTCCTGGAAATAAAGTTCATAGTTGTAGCTTGCTTTTGAATACTCTGAGGTAAATTTCAAACAGGGGCACAAAGATTCATATAGTTTATATGTAATCTTAAATTGTCAAACAGGCATATAGGTTCCCCTTTTTATCCAAGTGCCTTTCTGAACATCCCAACACAAGATTTCAACATCTCAGTAGGGTTCCCACATTTGGAAATTGAGCCCTGCATATCATTTATCTTTGTGAGTTAAGGAATGATGTCACAGTGCATGATTTGCATGGACAGGAGTGTTTTGTAACAAGTCATTCTCTAACTAGTGAAGATTAATGCTCTGCTTGGAACTCAGCTCTTTGATGCACTATTTATAGAACAGAACTATTAAAAATGTAAAAAGGATCTGTCATTCAAAGTTGCAGAGGACAGTCAGGCTGTCAAAAGAAATTGACAGTGACACATAACTGGTAGAAATAAACATTTATTTAATCAGCTATTTATTTTGCTACTGTAGAACTCTGTGTGGAGGAAGTGATGACCCACCAAACTCTGGAAATGGAGACAGAGAATTCAGCAGAGCCTCGTCACTGAGTGTGAAGAGTGGAATGTATCTAATGTACAATACTGTTAAAATCACCTATAAGATCACTGTAACAGCACCATATGTTCCCCCGGAGTTTAAAAACAAAATTATAAACATATAGTTAGAAATGACTGTGAGAGCTTGGAATCTAATAATTTGTAATAGGTGCTGACAGAGGGCCTGCCCCTCTTCTACCACAGGAAATATCTGTGCAGTTCCCATTGTGGAGTTTCTTCTAAATTCTTGGGGCTTGGATTCGTGGAAGAAGTAGCCAGACAGGACCCCAGACTGCATGGATCCTCTGAGATACACTCAAACTTCTGAGATAGGTCAGCAGAGGCCTTGTGTTTCTGTGCTATTGAATTAGAATTTAGGAGTTAGTAGATTTCAATTCCATGCATAATATAGTAGACCAATATTGACTATTCACAGAAAAGCACATGACTTCAGGGGACCTAATTTCAATTCCATGAAAGTAATGAAAATAATTTTACTGCTTTCATCTTCATTTTCATTTCTCTGTATCACAAAACTACTATTCAGCTAATATAACAAACAGTTTCTGCCCCAAAAAAGTATAAACCCAGACCATGAGGGAGTGTGGTGAATTAGATTAAGATGTATTGGCCATCTGTAAATTATTTTCCCATGCTACAACTGATGTTCTCTGTCCCTCATCATGAGCAGCAAAGTTACCAGATTTTTATAAGAGAAATAACTTGGCCGCTATGAGATTTCTATCCAACAATTAAACACTGAATATTGATGTAATCCATTTGATATTTTAAATCCCAAAAGATGTTTGAATCTACATAAAATGTCACTCCTGGATAACTATTTGACAGTTCTGGATATGCTTTAGTAATTCATCAGCTGATAAAGGAACATAGTCAAGTGGGTCAAAATCATTTATGTGCTTGTTTGTTTATTTACAAAACATGATTTCTTTTATTAAGCAGAAATTCCTATGAGGAAATTTCCAGTTTTGTTGAATTTTTTTTTTGGCGGGGGGGGGGGGGGGAATAAAAAACTGGGGTTTTTTTTTTATTTTTATCACCTCAAACAAATCAGTGAAAAAAAGGCAAGTGGAAATTATATTTTCATTTTATATGATTTTTCCCCCAACAAATAAGATCTATTTTCCCACTAGCTCTAGGATCCAATCTGAGATGTCTGTAGATCTGTTAACACCATATTGATTAGTGGGACTGAAATCTGTTATTGCATGCCTGAGAGGTGCATTCACACTGGCCAAAATCAGATCTGTAATTCATCTGTTGGGCAGCTGCATGCATGGTCAAAAAGGTAAAGGTGCTAAAGGCAAGCATGGCTTTTTACCATTGTATCATCCCGTCTGGTTTTTCCAACAGTAGATTTCATATTAGGATCATGATACCATTTGTTAAAGTTACTTCATTAAAGTCACTTAAAAATCCATGTTCCTGGATTTTTATAAAACTAATAAATACAACATATTTATACAGCTAATCGATTTACAAACATGTCCTGAGTTTCTGGAACTGCAGCTCTCATGCTCTGGTTAGTCCCGGTATGTCCTTCTTATAGCCCACCTCCTGAAGTGCGTTACCAGAGCATGTGAGACTCTCACCTTCATTTTAGTTTCTAGCCCCCTGCTGGCAAAGAAAAGCTTTCAGTAGTGAGATATACAAACTCAAAAACAAAAGGCAAATGAACAGAAATCACAATTTGCTTTGTAAAATCTCATGATTTTAAGCCAATTTAATAAATTTGGGACCTTTTCATTACTTTTGAAAGTAGGGGGTTGGCAATGCTGAGATGGAGAACTAGGAGAAAGTAGCACATATTAACTAAAAGCACCACAATTTGGCACTAGCTGACTATTGGATAGCAAACATACTGAAATTCAGTTCCCTGAATCAGTTAAATGAAGCTAGAGAAAATCTTCAGGTTGGAACACAAAAGCAGAGTATGTCAATATTTCTCCTGCTGAGCACCTTCCCCAAAGCTGAAAAAGTTAGAAATCTATACCAACATGATAGTAAAGAGCATTGATCCATTCTCCCCTTTTCCAACACACTCTAAAATCTCTTGAGTAGCTCTAAAGAGGTGACAAATAAACTCCATGACATTTGATACAAGGCTGAGCTGTGTTCAGCACTGTTTTGTACAAGCAGAGAGTGGCAGTAAAGTCAACTTTCTGTGTCCTGGTGGTCGTCAGGACAATGATTATTTTTAAATTATGTAAAAAAATCAATTTCCAACTCCGGAAGTTGATCACTTCTTCCTTTATTGTAAGCAGAAAGCCCCAAGAACAACCTGGGTTCCACCCCACCAAGCTTCTGGCAAAAAGAGACAAGGCCACGTGTTCACCAGCGCTGAGAAATACTTAGTTTGCCTCTTTCCATGCCAACTGAACAGTTTATTTGCACTTTTTATTATATTTTTTCTCATGTCCCATAAATATAGAGGCATTCTAATCTGAAGTCAAAGTTTTTTCAGAAACATCCATATCAGTCCTAGGAAACATAGACTTTTTTGGGGAAAGACATGGTATCTATTTCTGGCTGACAGAAGACTCCAGCCCAGTATTTACTACTGATGACCGTAGCAAGAAGTTTTGACAGTAGCTAATGAAGTCTGCACTAGTCAGATTGACTCTGTAAAGGACTGACCACCAGTCTGTTAATTCTATTGAACTAAAAAGAGAAGTAGCAGCATAGCCAACATTAAGTATTCTAAAACAAAAGAATTAGGTCTAAAAAATTAGGAGGTTTGATAAAACATGATTTTTTAAAAAAAAGATAGGTTTGGGTTTCTTTTTATTTGCCTTCTGGTTCCTGAATCTCTCAAACTTTTCTCTATTATGAGAAAAGTAACCAGGAGAGCAAAATGAAAACTGAGATTCTCATGTAATCCCCTGATTCCAGGAGCTGCGGCTTAACAAGATTTATTATTAAGAACATGAGAGTGGGGATCACTGGAACAACCCGAACTGGAAGTAGATGCTTGCATGGAATAGCTTGTGCATGAAACTCCTGGGAGGATGAAGCTATTAAAATGGATGAGTGTAGCCTTATGATGTACTGGATGTATTTATCCACATGATCCCTCACTCTGCATAGGAAGCAGGAATGGGCCCTTCACAAATGTTTTCCGTGTGAGTGAGATTTCATGCTAGATCACTTATGTACATAGGCCCCAATCCTCCGTTGTTCCATCACAGCACTTCACACAGGAATGGTGTGTGTGTGGGGGTGGGGAGATGTGGCTGCCAGCCTCCTTCTCATCCCCTTGTTTTCAGGGAAGTGCATGCAACCCACAGGTAGAGGCACTGAAAGCACTTATAGGGTACGTCTACACTGCATCCCTAGTTTGGACTAGGGATGCAAATGGAGATGACTGAAGTAGTTAATGAAGCGGGGATTTAAATATCTCGCGCTTCATTAACATGATCTCGCCGGCGCGCTAGTTCGAATCACACCTGATTCGAACCAGGAAGTGTGCGCCGGGACGCGTTAGTTCGGACTAAAGTCCTGAGGAGTAACGTTAGTTCGGACTAAGGGCTTTAGTTCAAACTAACGCGTCCTGGCGTGCACTTCCTGGTTCGAATCAGCTGTGATTCAAACTAGCGCGCCGGTGAGATCATGTTAATGAAGCGCGGGATATTTAAATCCCTGCTTCATTAACTACTTCGGTCGTCTCCATTTGCATCCCTAGTCCGAACTAGGGATGCAGTGTAGACATACCCATAGAGAGAAAGAATGAGTTTTCTCTATAGCATTAGCTGAGAGCCGGCTGGCTTTTCGCTCAGGCAGTAGAGCTCATGCACTAAGCTCCAGAGGTCCCGGTCCTATCAGCACCGCATTGGCACTCTGTCATGCCCCTGGTTCAAGCTAGAACTTACACTCTGGCTGCCCCCAGGGAAGAACAGCCAAAGGCCCACATGGTCCAGCTACACCCTCTCCTTTGTTTTTTCCCTGCCTGCCCTGGCACACCTCTTACCCTTTGTGGGAACAGCAGTGTAGTGCCACTGAAGCATCTGTAAGGTATCTGAGAAACCCTCTTAAATACTGCCCCCTAAAGGTATGTGGCGGTAATTCAGCCTGAACAAACCGGCAAACATAAAATGACTCACAACCCCCGTTCAAGCATATACTCACCCATATAAACACCTCACCATATACCCATTTGCAACACACTGGCATACATGCCCCACCCAAAACTGCAGCTTCACAATAAACACACAAACATGCTGTAACAGTCCTGGTACATACATTGACTTTATATCAGGAGTGGGCAATAATATTTGCCCAGAGACCACTTCAAAAATTTTTGAAGTAGCCCCGGACCACCCTGGAAAGGGTGGGCCTAAACAGGAAGGGGCGGGGCTACCCGACCCCCAGACCATGATTGGTCTTGGGGTGGGAGAGCCCCTTTCCCCCCTTCCCACTAGGCACCCATGCCCTGGAAGAGGCTTGGCACGCTCCCCCACCCCCAGGCCAATCAGGGCCTGGGGGCAGAGAAGCACGGGAAGCCTCCTTCTACCCGACAAGGAGCAGGTGACACTTTGAAGTGCTGTGGGCTACTTGCAGGGCCGGGCAGGGCAAAGGAAGCTTCACGCAGCTCCCCTGCCCCCAGACCCTGATTGGCCTAGGGGCCGGGGAGCGTGCCAAGCCTCCTCCGCTCTCCCCCACACACCTCCGCCCTGTGAGCAATGTGCGGCGCTTCAAAGCATCACGTGCTTCTGGCAGGGCGGGAGGAGGCTTCGTGTGCTCTCCCGCCCCCAGCCAATTAATGCCTGAAGGTGGGGGAGTGCCTGAAGCCTTCTCTGCTCTGCCCCTGCCCTGCGAGCAGCATGCGGCGCTTCCAAGCGCCACGCGCTGCTCACAGGGCGGGGCAGAGTGGAGAAGGCTTCAGGTGCTCCTCTGTCCCCAGAACCTACTTGGCTTGGGGGCAGGGGAGCATCAGGGCCTTTGCAGGCTGGATCCACCCGCTTGGTGGGCCGGATCTGGCCCACAGAGGCCCTTTTGCCCACCCCTGCTTTAAATGCACACAGAGAGAAGGCACAGTCACATGCATGTGAATCTAAGACAAATACATCTACATATACACTCAGAAAATCCTCACACCATAAATACAGGTGCGTCCCCACCCTCTGCCCTATACAATTTAAGGGAGAATGCCAAGCTGCTTCACTCCATGTCCTTCTCATTCCCCCAGCAGTCTCCTCAATTAGAATGGATTCCCCGGTTTTGGAAGTCTGGGGATTTTCAAAAAAATCATTTTGTGCTGAATTATATGAAAGTGACAGCTGTAAAACTCATTAAGGTCAAAACATTGAGGGAGAGCATAGTTTGTCCAGGAGGATGTGGCCATGAGAAGCCTGGTAATCTGAAAGAGAAGGGGATGAATATGCTTCCTTGCTCACCCTTCCTCTAAAGTGATCTCCCAGTCCTTTCCTTTCATATTCCACCACTTTTTGTGTCTCACTTGTTTTTCCCATTCTTGTTCTGTATCCTTTTCAATTGCCTTTCTCAACCTCCCTTCCTATTCTCCTTTATCTGTCTCTTTCCTTCTTATTTCATCATCCTTCCTGGAGACTCAGTGTAGCAAGAGAGGTAAATAAACTCTTAGAAAATAACTCATTTACTTGTCCTGATTCCCCTCTCACAGACACGGGTGTAAATCTGGAGTAACTCCATTCAAGTAGATGTAATTACAGCAGTGTAAATCTGGTGTGACAGGAGAATCAAACTCATTTTCTCTTAGTGAACCTAACTTCTTTCGTTAAGTTCTGTTATAATTTTGAAACTTTCACGTGGCAGTGTCCTAACAGTGGCAGTGTCCTACCGTCAAGGATGCCAGCTTCCTCGCAACAGTGTCCTGTCAATGCCAGCAAAGTCTCCAGTGATAGGGACTTCCTTCATATTCCCACCAGGGTCTACACAGCAACATTATTTCAAAATAACTAGTGTTATTTCAAAATTACATAGTCTGTATCTACACAGCAGGCAGTTATTTCTAAATAATGTGGAAATACTGTCAAACTGGAGGACTTCTTACTCCGACTCCTGTAACCCTCATTGTACGAGGAGTAAGGGAAGTTGGAGGAAAAGTGCTCTGTTTCAAAATAAGTGCTGTGTAGACGCTCCCAATTTCGAATTAAGCTATTTTGAAATAAGCTACACAATTGACATAGCTTAATTTGCGTAGCTTATTTCGAGTTAAGCCCTGCTGTGTAGACACATCCCCATTCTCCTGTGTCAGCTACAAATGGAGCAGTGTGTGAGCCTCTTCATGACAGTGTCCCACATAGGTCAGCAGGACTTTTGCAATGTGACCTACCCCACAGAAATCCATTACTAGGATTCCAGCAGTATGGGCTTATAGGGCAACACCCAGTCAATTCCAGCTAGTTGTAAGCTTCCTCACAGCAGTGCCATATCAGTGTTAGCTATTAAAGAACTCATCTGCAGTCTAATCAGTCTCTCAAAGAACCACCCTCAGATATCAAGCACTCAGAGTCATTACATGTAGTGGAGAGATATTTTATCCAGAACCCCCCATTATTTTAACCAGATGTCTCAGCATATGATGAGATTATGGTAGAGTCATAGTGTTGCTCTCATTTACTTTTTGCTGATGTTCTATGGTAAGGCTGCTCTCAATGGCATTAAACTGGACTAATTGTATTACTTCGTTCCTTGACTTATTTCCTAATAATGCAACATGTGAATGAAATAATGAAACACAGCGGGCTGCAGAAACTAGCTCCATTTTTTATAAGCTAATGGGTCTGACACCAGTTCTTTCCATACTGTCTGTTCATATGAATCTGTGAAACGTATGACCCGAGCAAAACCAGAAGTGGCTTGCACAGTGAAGGGTGAAAAGAAGGCCCAGCAGGACTTCTCTGGATATAGCAGAACACCCTCCCTGATCATGTCAGTCAGTGAACAGCAAAGTTTGGCATTTTTGACTGGTTTGGACAAGTGAGCACCCATCTAATTTCTAGCACTTCTCAGAACCACGGCAAAAGCCACAAGCTGGTCAAGCTTTTAAAAATTGGCCTTCAACAACAATTATGAAGAACCAATGTGTTGTATTAAAAGAAGTGTTCTAGGTAAGACATGCGAAGTAACTGTCACGTTCTCTTGAGCACTGGTGAGACCTCACTTGTGGTAGTGTGTTCAGTTCTCACTGCCACACTTTAGGAACAATGTGGAACTATTAGAACAAGCCCAGAGGAAAGCTAAAAACTGATAAAAGGTTTAGAAACCCAGCCTATGAATAAAGATTTTTTAAAAATTGGCATGATAAGACACGACTGAAGAGGGACCTGATAACAATCATATACATTAAGGGCTGCTATAAAGAGCATGGTGATATATTATTCTGCGTGTCCACTGAAGGTAGGACAAGAAGTAATGGGCTTAATCTGCAGCAAGGGAGATTGTGCTTAGATATGAGGAAAAACGTTCTAATTTAAAGGATAATTAAACCCTGGAATAGGCTTCCAAGGGAGGTTGTGGAACCTCTGTCATTTTTGAGGATTTTAACAACAGGCTAAACAAATGCCTGTTGGGGTAGCCTAGGTTTATATCCAGCACTATATTTCTATGACTTTGTGATTAGAGACATGAAGAGGGTACGTCAGAATGATGAAATGGAGGATCTTTCACAGAGTTGGAGGGTTTATCTCTGAGCTTTACGATGCACAATATGTCTCATCTAACTATTTGTCTGTCTGTCTAAAATTTTTGACAGCAATGATCACTGTAATATCTAAGAATCTGACCCAGCACCCATGGGACTCCGCAGAAGGACTCACATTGACTTCCAGCAGTGTTTGGATCAGGCCCCAAGTGCTCTAAGTCAGCTAAGAGCTCAGGAGTATCCTACAGCAATATTTGTCTTTTTATTTTCTAAACTACTGTAAAAGTGGTTTGGATTGAAATAAAAGGGTATTTCTTCTCAACTGCTTTGAAACAGGCACCTAAGAATCAGCTCATCGTACTGCTTACCTGTCTCTGCCTGCTGCGTTTCTCATTTTACTTGTCACAATATGCATTTATTTGCTACTGTCACCGTGCCGTTCCCAGGCATGTTCAGTTCAGCTGGATTTTGCTATGTGTTTTAAACTGTGCTAATGTGATGTTCAAATCTGGTTTCTAAATTGCACCCTGTATACCTACCTCTCCTGGTTTTCTGTCATCTCAAATGTATCCCAAACCCTTTGTTACCAGACTGAAGCTAAAAACCGATGCTAGAAAGGGGCCCTTTCTTGGGTAAAAGAAACAGAACCCTCTAATTTTAAAACGGTGAAAGCACAGACAAATCATAGACTTTGCCAGACAGAAGCAAAATATGAACTGCCTACAAAGAAGGAGGGTTAAAGGGGAGAGATCTGAGGGGATTCACATCTTAATGAGTTAACAAGCTCTTGGTGGAATCATTTGCTTAGACAATTCTTTAAGCAAAATAGAAAAAAACTAAAATATATATTTATATGAAAATGAAAGCACACAGACCTCATCAAACAGTTGGTCAACTCTTCCCAAAATAGCTGTCTCCATTTGGTCTGCAGAGAGCCAGGCAGGGAGTTGAGTGCATCTGTCTGCTTCCAAATGTGAAACCCTGGATTGCAGGTCTGATGTCCTAAAGTATAGCAGGAGGCTCAGCACCAGAGAAATCAAAGACACCCCAGGAAGCCCAGAGCCCAGTAGCAGAGGAAACCTGCAGCATCTCTCTCCATCCCCTGTCCGGGGGGGAGCAATACACCCCCTGTCAAAGGCACCAGTGCTAGCACCTTTCCAGCCTTTCTCCTCCAACATTCTCTCCCTGTCCTGAGAAACAATAAATAAATAAATAGAATAAATAAAGTTTCAATCCCACTCCAGGAAGGACAATCCAGAATTCATGGAAGAGCAGCGTCCAAGGGAATCCCAATGCCACTGAATAATGGTAATTATAACAACAACAATAACAAAATTATATGGATAAAAAAGTTATTAAAAAAAAGAAAGGATCCAACTCCAGAAGTTTTGGGGAAAATAATCAGATCAGTTTATGTCTTTCAGTCTTTGCTGTTCTTTTCCTCTCCCTCTAGGTTTGTCAGTTTCAATTCCTTAGCAGAGTGGTTAAGAGATTGCACATGAAAGTCCCCATTAGAGAGAGGTAATTCTCAACTGCTTTGGAGTTGCACTGTGGCTGATCCTGGCTTCTCTGTAACATGACACACTCTCTCTGAACTACAGGGATCGGATGAGCAAGCTGTACTGCTTCCCAAAGTAACCTCCTCTGCTCTCCCTCTCCCCTGCTCTCTGTGCGATGATTTATTTATTTATGCAAAGTTTCTGGGTGGGATCAGACCTTGGGACGCCCCCATCCCCATCAGTCCCCAAAGTACCTCTCATCAGCTACCCCTTTCCTTTGAAGTGACACTCACTACAAGTTATTTATAGCATCAGGAAAGAGACTATAAAGCAGAGTCAGGACTCACACTTCTTTCCTTGTCTCACACCAAGGTGGGTTTTTTTTAAACTTCCTTCATAGGGGACTTTATGAGACTGTCACAAATGGGTCCTGGTTTCTGGACAGCTTTGCCTTTTTGAACTTTTGGGGATGGAAGGAACTGGGAGCAGAATTTTACCTGCTTTCAGATTGTTCTGCAGTGAATCTTCCACTGTCTTTTTTCTTTGTGTGGAGGCAAAACTGTGTCAGTAACTAGGACATATAGGTTAATTTGGTGCAAGTGTTTCAGAAAAGCAGCCCACTGATGTGGAACAGGATGGAAATAGCCAAAACTCTGAACAAGGTCCACAAAAGCCATGTGGGATCTAAAATTCAGCATGCAGCTGAACTGAATGGAGTCTGTCCTTTTGGCAGCCTCTGCTGGCATATAAATTGAATATAGATCCCAAACCGAAGTGACGACTCAAATAGAGGGGTGGAGAATGTGTTGGGATGGAGGAGGGGTGCTGTTTGAGGGCGCTCAGCCTGTCTCTTAAATGCTCATATTTCAGTCTGCAGTCAGAATACCTTGCTTTCCGTTAATGTTGGGTCTACAACCTAATTGGCCAAGTCAGTTGTTGGACAGGATGCCTCCTCCAAAACACTCTGGTGCTTCAGGAAGTGAGGCAGATGATTCAGTATGTATTGTTCTCCTCGCCTAGCATAGGGCTAGGGGGTGCTGGGCGGCTCAAAGTACTCTTTTTTCAACTAGATACAAAAAACGAGGCTCTTGTTACTCATTTATTACAGATCCTCTGTCACGTTCTGTTATAGTAAAAAAAAAAGTGGCCAAATTCTTCCGGAGACAATTACACTCTGCCTGCCTGTGTTCCCTTTGCAATTCCCACTGGATTCAGTGTTATTCATTTTGTTATCTAGCATGTAATATCATTTTATTACTATTCCTGTCATCATTCTTTATTAATTACATGCCATGTTGCTGAGGCTCCCCAGTCAAGGGAGCAGCACCCCATTGTACCAACACAGAACAAGATGGCCCCTTGCCGGGGTGGGAGCTTACAGTTTAGTGTAAGACAAGAGACGGTGGATGGAGATGGACAGACAGGGAAGGGAAAGGAAACAATGAGACAATAGTGGACAGCGTTATGGGCAGTGGTCTGGGTGCGCCAGCAGCCTGCCTGGTGTCACAGGTGCTCTGTTCCACCATGGAGATGGCTGCGTTTCAGTAATGGGTGAATTGGACAGTCTGTCACTTTAACTCCCTTGAGTTTTAATTAACAACAAAGCCCAATATCAGATTTTGCTGGCACAGAGTGTAGCAGCAGTCTTTGGGGATGGCAACTCTGCTAAGCAAGGAGGTTTCAGTGGAAAATGGCCACAAACTTTCCTGCACCGGGGAACAGGCAGGGAAATGTAGAAAGCCAGCGTACCTACCAACATGGGCTGCACTAGCTGGTAAAGGGGGTGTCCAGGCAGCCTGGCAGGCAGTACACTGATTGATCACCTTCCCACTTACAGGGTTCCCATGGAGTCTACAATGGGAGCAAAGAAGAATCACTTCCATAGCAACTGCCCCCAAGAGGACCCTATTAATGAAGACACCATCAACTCTCTGCTAGAATCTATCCCCTATGAAGTGCACAGGGCCACTCCAACTGAGCCATGGTTGCAAAGTGCTTTGAGATCACAGCTTGGAAAGGGGCTATGGGTAAACATGCCAAGAACCTCAAGCTGTGAAGTCTCTCCTTTTCACTAAGCATTCCCTGAAAAATGTATTTCAGCTTCTTGGTTGCCCCTCCCCATACACCTCTTCATGTTTTGAGAAGATTTACAGAATGATTACTTTGTCTGGAGAAGGCAGAAGAGCTGGGTATCAGGAATAAAGAGGCTGTAGTCATTACATCTATAAAACTTGAAGAGAAATTGACCCTTGTTCTCTGTGAGAAATGGAAACTCAATTCAATAGCTTCTCAAGATAACATATGCTGCAATTCAGCACCCGGATTAAAGGTCTCAGGTCTGTAGGACCAGATATGGTTGTTCAATTGAGAGAGAGAACAAAAAGTGAACAAGATTAAATAAACACTAACGCTATCCAATATTCATGCTAATTAACAGTTTATATGGTTAATTGGCAGGGCTGATTGCCAGATATCTGCCCCAGCCATTGAACAGTAGTTGCCTGGTGGAACCGTGCCCTTTCACTATATCAGATACATCCCTCTCTTTCATATGGCTCCTTTTCTTTGCATTAGTGGAGGACATGTTGACACTTGCAGAAGCTATCCGCACTCACTGGTTGCCTGAAGTGCTCTTGTTGAGTCCCTCTTCCACGGGACTTTGCTTAGTTCCACAGAGCTAAATGCACGGCCACTCTGCCTGCTCAAGAGCATCCCCCAGTCCTGGATAAAGCTTGAAGGGTGAGCACAGCCAGGTGAAGGATACCTGAGAAGGTGAGAAATGCCTTGCAGGCTTATCTGGCATTTCAAAGCACCCTACACAACTAGAAGCAGCAATTCACCTCTCTCAGAGGTATTGTATCAGCTGCCATAGGAAGACAGCACCGCCATCTGTTGACATTTGGTTCCCGTATTCAAGGTTATCTTCCCAACTAGAAGTCTTGAACAGTAACTTGTTTTATAACGTGAAAAGTTAGTCTGGAACACAGTTCTGCAGTGAGGGTGTCCCAGAACCTAAGGAACTGGTCACGGAGTGTAGGCATAGCTTGCCACAAAATACATGTTATATATGCTATAACGAGTATACATCACCTTTGGGGCTGAAATGGTGGCCTTTTTCTGCTTTTAGGAGCATTGAATAAGGGCACCTAGCTGTGCCAAGTCCTGCACATTGAGGAAAATAAATCCCATTTGATAGCTCACCTCAAGGGATGTTGCGTCCCCTTTGTTTCTTTATCTTCCCATCAGTCTGTCTCTTGGTATGTCTGTCTGTCTCTCACACACAGCAACTCCTGCTCAGAGCAATGGGGAGAGACTAGCGATTGGCCCCCTGGTGGCCAGAACTAGGACATCCGTGACCACCCAGCAGAAAGCAGAGGGGTGGAACAGGAACTGGAACTATAAAATACAGGCCTTCTAGTTTAATAGGGGGAGAGCTGCCACTGCCAGAGGAGCTGAATGGCAGCCCCCTGCTGCCAGAGGCTGTTGCCATGCTGGATAATTGGACGGGTTTGTCAGAATGGATATACCCAGACATAGGTGACTGGTGTCTGCAGAGAGACAGGGTTCAGGGAGGGCCACCAAGAGGAACAGGGAGGGCATGAGGAAGCATCCCATTTAGCAATTAAGATTTTGGCAGGAGTATGGGGATGGGGTGCATCTCCCGAGTGCTACCATGAGTCTCCTAACGCAGAGAATCCTGATGAGCTGGTGGATCTGTTGCTTTACCCAAGCGAGATCAAAGACAATCCCAGAATGCAGGTACCCAGGGTTGGGAAGATAGGAAGGAGCCCAGGAAAGCCGAATAGGATTTGGCCATGGAACTAAGTGCAAAATGGCCAGTGTGTTGCGGGTGGATCCTACTGACCCAATGGAGGACTAATTCATCAGTGATAGAGCCCTGGGCTGGGGTGTAGTGTAGTGGGAGGGTCTGTGTCCCCCTATCCTGGCCACTTCATCCTTAGAGGGTGGGCACCTGCCATGTGAGGGCAGGATGCCTGTACTGGCCTGATGCCACTGAAGTTAGCCAGGTGAATTAGACTGTTGCTGCCACCTCAGAGCTGGTTCTCCCCCTCTTCCAAACTACTGACTTGCTCTGAGTGGCCTTGGACCAGAGCTAGTAACTGTTGGCTACCTCACTCTGGCTGAGAGCCCTGGGCAGATAGACTTATTGTGGCTCTGATTGATTGCCACCTAGGATCATTAACTGTGGGCTGCCCAGCTCTGTTGGGCAGATAACCTAATTGCCAGGACCTTATCAGCCAGGACCACCAACTGGTGACCACCTGGACTTGCACGAGGATCCAGGCCTTATAGGTTCCCTGCCACCGCAAGACCTGGCCACAAGACAGAGCCAGTGGACATATATTTAATTGCTCCCTGAGGGATCATTGCAAAGGGATCATTGCCCCAGAGGGATCATTGCAAATGCTGTGGTCTTCCACCCAGACCCACAGGGGAGGGACCCACGACAGCCCTACAGCAACAAAACAATGTGAGGCTACAGTGACATGTAATTATTAAAACACAAGCTGTGAAATGGCCTCTAAAGTCATGATCCTCAGTGGCTGTCATTTACACATTTTAAATGAACATTTTGTGTGAAGTCTGTGATTGAATTAATGGCAGAGAAAATTCATATTCATCTCCAGCCTGATCTCCATTTCAGAGAGTCTGAAGAAATAGACCTTGCAAGATCAGGTTAAAGAGAGAGAGAGAACTGTTCCCTTTCAGTCAAACGAACACTCTGAGGGCCCAGTAACACACACTGTTTATTCTTTGAATAGCCACATCTCTTTCACAGCCACTTATTTTCCAAAATGAGGTTTTAGCTTCTGTGAGTCAGGAAATACTTTTTAAAAAATTTATTTTAACAGGTTTCTTGTCTTTTAACAGCTCAAATTAATGTTGTTTCTTTGGATCAATGGGAAAAAAGTGTCTTTGATGGCTACATTTTCTTTCAACAGTTTCTCATAAAAATACGTTGGTGCTGCATAATTTGAGAGGTTGGTACACAGAGAAAGTGTGTACATTTCAGGAGAGTACTCTGTGGTCTTCCATTGAATTTCCTGAAAATTTTTATTTCACCCTATTCTGGGGCTGTCTTGGCTACACAATGCTGTGCAGCATGCTTTTGTTGTTGTTGATGTTGTTGTTGTTTGTAAAGAAAAAGGACACTTGGGCCAGGTTATTTGCTGTCATGCTTGTTCTCAGCCATTTCAGGAAACTGTACAAACAAGTTAACTAGGTTAAAGACCTTGGTTGTACCAGCCACTTTCATTCAGTGATGCATGGGGTTTGCAGCAGCCCAAGATTCATTGTCAGTTTGAATATAGGCAGAGGAAAGGAGCCAACCTGCACATATGTGTGGATCAGCATAGATGCTCCTCATTCAGGGGCTGAGCCAGTATCACTCACAGGGTGTGTCTAGACTACAGGGCTTTGTCGACAAAAGTGGACTTTTGTCAACAAAACTATACCAGCGTCCTCACTGCCTTTGAGTTACGTCGACATAACGTCGACAAAACTCAGCAGTTTTGTCGACGTATGTAAACCTCATTCTACGAGGAATAACACCTTTTATCAACAGAGTTCTGTCGATAGAAGGCATTATTGCATCTACACTGTCCTTTGCGTCCACACTGTTATGTCTACAAAGCGGCTTGCTTTGTCAACAGAACTGGATGTAGTCTAGACGCTCTTTGTCGACAGAAGCTTTGTCGACAGTATCTGTTGACAAAACTTCTGTCAACAAAACCCTGTAGTCTAGACATACCCACACTGACTAGCTCTCACGTGAGCTGTAGAATTTGGCCCTGTGTCAGGTAAGGGCAGCCTGACGTACCAATCACAAAAGCTGGAGTGTCAGCATTGCCACATGCACATGTAAGAGATTAACAAAAATATCTCTAAGGTGCCACAGGACTTCTCGTTGTTTTTAAAGTTACAGACTAACCTGGCTACCCCCTTTGAGATTTTTTTCCATAGGTTGTTCACTTCATTAAACAACTTTGCTTTGGTCTGACTGAAAGAATTGTTCTCTGTCCAATTAAAATCTACTGTGTCCGTTTCGGTGTAGACACTCCAAACCATTTGGGGTGAGTTTTGGCCTAGGCAGTCACAAAGAAGGCTGTATCCCAAACAGAACTTCCCTTTATGCTTCCGTTTACTGCTGCAGATGAAGGAAGTGGCTGTTGAGACATCCTGAGGAAGGGAAATTGGTGATGAGGAGAAGATAGCCAGCAGGCAAGGAAGAGTTGTATGGTGAAAAGACAGGAATGCTTCTTGGTTTTCTGCAGGTTGTAGCAGAACAGCATTCTGTTCTGTATGTTGCAACAGCACAGTACTGAGGTGAATTAAAAAAAACTGGTGGGTGGGGAGGTCTGTGACTGTAATAACAATGCTGATGTTCACAAGGGAAGCACAGGGACAGAGCCACCTGGGGACCAGTAAGTAAAATCCCAGGGATGGAAGAATTAATAGCACAAGTGGCCAGTCTTTAGAATAGTAATGGGTCTGGAGGACCATGACTGAAAACTGGCAGAAACTTGTGCAGCATCTGTTTGTGTTAAGCCTGACTCCTGCTAAGGCCATCAGTGTGTCTCACTTGTACCAGTATGAGCACTAAAATTCACCAAATGCATCCTTAAAATTTAAAAGGAAACATGCTGTGTGGATATAATTCAAATCCCAGAGCTATCTGGAGAGAGTTCCCCGCTCTTCAGATCTGATTTGTGATATAGACACTGCAGTCCAGACACTAGCATCGGTTGAGTGACTTTATAAATGCCTTTTCCTGCCTCTAAGCCAGCTCCTCCTCTTCTGATCAGTTCATTTACTGTAATAGCTGCTGCAGGCTGGGGAGCTGCAACTCAGCAGCATTTAGTGGATGAGGAGTTTTGGCTGCAGATGTGCAAAGAGAGTAATTTTTTTATCCATGTGGCATTAAAGGGTCTTATAATCCTGTGCCAATGTAAACTAACTAATTTAGCTGTGGACTACATCCAACCATGTAAGATGAGTGAGTGGTGCTGCTCTGTTAATAAGGTACCTCCAGAGACCCTTCCCAGCTATTAGAGCTCACTGTGACTCTCAAAGTTGGGGACATTTAACCAGATGTTCAGACACTACCAGTGGTGTGGTTTCATTGACCCAATACACTCAGGTGACTTTTCCTAGTTGGACTTTCTCCAAAATTCCAACATTCAGGTTATAGCACTCTTTTCTTTGGAAATTTTATATAATTCCATAAAAGGGTCAATAACCACAGACATTCATGGTTTATAAGTAGTCCATTGAGGGTGGTAACACAATATTGTAAATATGCAATGAAATCTGTGGTAAATATATTAAAATATGTAGTTCCCTAAGCAGAAAGGAGATGTGAACTTGTCTCTGTTTTGTTTCTAGTACGTGCCTCATTCTTTTGGTTAATTTGCATGTTTGTTCATTGTTCTCTGTGCATGTCTAGGTATGTTAATTTATAACTGATTCTAATATTTTGCTTCTCTCTAGTTCTTTCATCTGAGGATCTCAAAGTGCTCCACAAACCTTAACCAATTAAGCTCATTATATCCCTCTGTAGTAGGAAGAAGATATGACTTCCCTATTTCAGAGGTGGGAAAACTGACTCAGTTTCTTTTTTTTTTTTTATGGGCCTGATTGTCAGAGAACTGCCAATCCCCTGCCATTCTTAGATTTCCAGTGGAGTTTGCATTAAGGTTTAAGGACTCAATGGTCACATAGGAAGTCACTGTCAACACTGGGAATGGAACCCAGGCCTTCTTATATCTTTGTCCTGTTTTAGTCATAGGGTACGTCTAGACTACAGGCTTTTGTTGACAGAAGTTTTGTCGACAGATACTGTCGACAAAGCTTCTGTCAACAAAGAGCGTCTAGACTACAAGCTGCTTTGTCGACATGGCAGTGTAGACGCAAAGGACAGTTTAGATGCAATAACGCCTTCTGTCGACAGAACTCTGTCGACAAAAGGCGTTATTCCTCGTAAAATGAGGTTTACCAGCGTCGACAAAACTGCTGAGTTCTGTCGACGTTATGTTGACAGAACTCAGTGGTAGTGTAGACGCAGGTTTAGTTTTGTCGACAAAAGTCCACTTTTGTCGACAAACCCCTGTAGTCTAGACACACCCCTATACTGCTAGGTGTTTTAATCAAGCTTATAATAAGTCCATGGCAAATTTTTATTTGGCCTCTAAGGGCTGTGTGACAGCACCAAGAAGTGTTAACTTTCATCTGCTGTAAGTGGACCTTATCTTTACAAACAGTTCCTTCCCATCAGTAGCTAGGGACTCCAGCCAGCAGTCTCAGTCATTGCACACAGTATCGATCCTATAAATCTGGGACGCTTTCTAAGGAGCTGTTCCCCTTTTAAGGCCATGTCGTTAGTGGGAAAAAAATCCACACTGGTTTTTTTTCTTTTTTTCCCCCCTTGTCAGGAAATGAGGGGGCTTGTTGAGCTCGGGTGATCCATTGCTGACATTAACTAGCAGCCGACATCTTGAGCCATTGTAAATATATTAACTCAAGCCTTTTGTTGCATTTATTAGACTTGAGAACAACATCTGGAAACAGATGTTTTCTGAGACAGAGCAAAATGGGTGGGGGGAAGAGAGAGTAAAACAGCACATTTGAGTGGTGGAAATGTATAGAGCAGCCGAACAGGGATCTGTCGGTGAACGGCTCCAGCATTCACAAGGGACACGAGTGCTAGCAAGGGCCCAGAGTCTGCTAGTGGCAAATTTACCAGCCCATAAAAAAGGCCTGAAGCTGCTGCTCTTATTTTTGTCACATACCTATCATGAGAATGTCCTTCGTACAGGTATTGTAAAAAGACAAATAAGCATTTGAAATCTCTATCCACTCCACAGTAAGTTACAGGCACTTGTAATGTCCTGGATGGCATTACTTTTACTGATGTTGCATAAACAGAGGGTAGACTTGTTTTGTGTAGGGATGGGATCTATACAGAAAGACTAATTAAAAACACTCTTGAACCGAGGGAAGCTCAGATGCAGATTGAAATATTGTGGTTGACTCTTGGCTTAATAATGTGCCTAACTGCAATTCTAGATTACAACCACACCTCAGGTTTGGGGTGAATTTAGCTCTGAATCTGTACTTTGTGGTCCAGGCCCATTCCACTTGTTGCTATGCTTAGAAATCTCCATGACAGCAGACATGGCCTGTGGGCCTAGGGAGCTATTGGTTCTGCCAGTGTTTGCCACAAGCCTTTCCTGGTGATTCTGCAGAGAATTGTCTCAGGATCAGCCTTTTCAGGGTAATTCAACTGTCCATTGTGTTCTTAGTAAGCAGCGCTTGTGCCACCTCCAGTTTGTAAAGAATGCTATTGCCTGTTCTCTGCACTCTAGTTGTGGGCTTCCCCAACCTTTCATCACTTTTTGCACCGCACATTATAGCACATTGTGCTCCTTGAAAGGAAATGTCTCAGCAGCCTGAAGCTTTTCTCATATGATCTCAAAGATTTTTCACTTATTCGTACCAAATTCTGGAGAGCAGAGTGGAAATGAATGTGGTGGTTAGGTCTGTTTCTTCATTTGTGCACCACCATACAATGTGCCATGGTCAGCAGTTTCTATTAAAGGAAGCACAGAGCCGGAATGTCAGATGAGGATGAATATATAGCAACATAGTGGCATGGGCGTGCCTGGGACTTGAACAATGAGGGAGGTTGTAGATCAGGTGTAACAGATATTTAGAGAATTGCATGGTGTTACTTAAGGCAACAAAAGTTGGGGTGGTTGCAGGTCTGGAGTGAGGTTGCTCCCTCTTTTAAAAATGTATCCCTCTGGGTTACTAGTAAAATACTATCCTTTACAGGATGCATTATAACTGGTTATGACACAGGTTGATCAACCAATGCTTGTTCAAATTTCTTCTGAAGTTATGGAATATGATGTGCACTGTAAATATGCAATTACAGGATTCTTATGGTACAGATTTTCTGCTCAGTAACCCCAGTCTCACCTCACTTCTCTCCCACTCCTTTCCTCCCCAGACATGCAAATATACATACCATGCTGGTCAGATCAGTTGTATTGGGTACTAGTAACTGCCTAATTTGGCAATTGTTTATAGTAAGTATTAAGTAGCCGGTGGAACAGAACAGTTCTTCCCGTAGGAGCTGCTACAGCCTATGGTGGAATGACAGAATTGAGGCATACACTGTCCATTGGGAAAAAAGCTATGAAAATAAATGGAAAAATGTATTGTTCAAGAGTAGTAATGCTTTCCCTGCTGCTATATCATGGCTGTTTTCAATCACCCAGAGTTTTTAAATGCAAAAGGGTTCAGTGCACACTGTGAATAAGATCTGACAGATATCAAGGACACAGAGCAAGATGTAGAGCTGGTGACATCTAGTTTTGTCTTTGCCATGTTATAACACACTGTGAAGGAGGGGGGCTATCCCTCCTCCTCCTCTCTATCTGGGCGGCTGTGTTGGCCTATTCGCCATCCACCAATACGAGGTCTCAACAGCCTCCACCACTAATCTGGCGACCCTATTCTGTCGCCGCAGTTTATGTAGTACGCCCTTGCTCGGGGCTGTCCACAAAATAAACGGTAGGATGGTAGAGGGGCCCGGACCCGCCCTCTCTCACGGGCCCCAGCCCAGGGCCCTAAGGACAGGTTCCACTACGGTCCTGTCCAACTGGTGGGGCTTCTGGCTGTAACTCACCAGCCTGTGGGCCACCTTCAGGGAAGCCCTGCCCTGGGCTATTTCCTACCCATGTGTCATGCCCCGGAGGTCTCCCCAGCTGTGGTGCTCATAGCCAGTCAGCGTCTGCGCCGCTCAGCTGAGCCACGGCCCAGGAGCAGGTGGCGCAAATGGCCATTTCATTTCCATGCTCCCCATGCAGCACGGGGACCGGTGCAGTTCTAGTGCGGGGCGGGTCGTCGCCACCGCCGCGGTGCAACTCTGCCCCGTCACACACACACATGGCCAAACTCACTTCTTTTCTTTTGACTGAGGTGAAGTCAGGGCTTCATACACCTGACAACAAGGGCTGGCTCCTGCAAGTCAGCAAACCTTTCGCTCAAAACCTCAGAAATTCTGTGTGTTACGTCACAAAGCCCAAACTCATTGTACGTGCACAACACTCCTGGGCCAAATACTAAGCAAATGAAAGCTGAGTTATGGTTTCAGAAGGAAACATGTGGAAATTGGTGGCTTTTCCTGGTTTCAGAATAACACCAGGCAAACTTGGCAGTTTCCGCTGCACCTCACTCCACTCAGAGTGAGCCAACCTGAACCAGCCTCTCAGTGTTACACAGTTCTGATGTGGCATATTCAGAAAGCTGGACAGGAGTCGAAACAGGGAGATTGGATATCTCTTTCTCAGTACAAGAAATGCAAAACAACTTGGTTAAAATTGCATTAAAGCTGAGATACAAACAGATAGAATCCAAAATATTCTTCTTTACAATTTCATTTGTGTTTTCAATCAGTCCCTTATCTTTTGTTTTGAGATGGACAAGTGGAGGAGCATTGGCCTTTAAATCTCATTTTTGTAATGTCCTTGGGGAGATGCTCCCTGCAGAAACACTAGACAGCTGTAGGCATGGGAGGGAGAGTTGAGCTTCTCAGGGACAGGCACTTCTCTTTCTCTTGTTCTGGTGTCTGGATTTGATTTCACGTGGACTGTGCTCTGTGCAGTGGGAGTCACAGAGATGGCCATCTACTGCAGCTGGTTCTGCACAGTTATCTTACTTCCTGAACAGCCTGGGTGGCAGAATTTCTAGGGGAAATAAGGCAATGAATAGAATATTTATTCAGTGAAGAACATCAGCTGATCCCCGCAAAAAAAGGTGCACACACCCGCACCGACAGACTATATGGCAATTGTATGATTATGCTTATTACCCGTGTGTCAAACGTATGGGACATTTATAAAAAGCAGAGGTAAGAGCCTTACAGAGGAGCAGGGAGCTTCCTCTGCTGGAAAACAGTTTTAAAAACACCAGCTATTTGGTGGTGATTCAGCCAGTAGCAATCATCCACTGGCCAATTAAGCCATCTCTGGAGCAATGCAAGGGGATTGTACTAGACTCAAAGATCTGCTCTTTTACATTTAGTATGAAAGCACATCTTTTGTTTTAAGTATGGAAACACCAGCGGACAGATTCCCAGCTTCTGCTTTGTAAAAATTGTGTCACTCGGAAAGGGCAAGAATTCCCAAGGAATACAGAGTTGTCAGAACCGACTATTTCTCCCCCTTTCCTGCAGTCTCCTGTGAAAGGAGAAGGGGAAGGGTGGTTGATGACAGTGACTGGAGCACAGTACACTCTAGAGATCCCATTAGACAATGGTCTGTGTGAGGGCTGGGCTCACTGCGAGAGTCAGAAGGTCCATGCAGCCCCCAAAATGACTCAAGTAGAGTATCAAGGAGCCATAACTATCTCCCTGTTATTCCTCTGGGCTGTGTCTAGACTGGCCAGTTTTTCCAGAAAATCAGCCGCTTTTCCGGAAAAACTTGCCAGCTGTCTACAGTGGCTGCTTGAATTTCCGCAAAAGCACTGACTTCCAACTGTAAGAAATCCGTGCTTTTTGTGGAAATACTATGCTGCTCCTGTTCGGGCAAAAGTCCCTTTTGCGCAAAAGGGCCAGTGTAGACAGCTGAGATTTGTTTTCCGCAAAAAGCCCTGATCGCGAAAATGGCAATCGGGGCTTTTTTGCAGAAAAGCGTGTCTAGATTGGCCACGGACGCTTTTCCGCAAAAAGTGCTTTTGCGGAAAAGCGTTCGTGCCAATCTAGACGCTCTTTTCTGAAAATGCTTTTAACGGAAAACTTTTCCGTTAAAAGCATTTCCGGAAAAACTGGTCAGTCTAGACGCAGCCCTGCTGTGTCCAGAAAAAGTGTGATGCAGCAAAGAAAATGGCCCAAAATATACCATAATGATCACATACATTTTTGAATGCACATATGCCTATGTATGGCTGTGTGTGTGTAAAGCATATAGCTAACACACACCATATTATTATTGCCTCTCTGAATATATTCATGATCATTAACTCTCCAGTTTTTCTGAACCCTTGGGAAAGACTCAAGTTGTTTAACACAACAGCCAGCCTTCCCCCTTTAATTCCAGCCCAGCATCGCTGCATAAATGTCCTTTTCTTTCCCACCCCTTACCACACTTAGCCACTCAGACCCGCAGGAAAATCCCTGTCTGCAATCATAGACATCTGTGTGCCCTGGGACTTGCAGGGAAGGCCAGGGAAGGGAATATATGAGATATGATAGCTTTCTACAGCAACTAGTTCAGAGGAATCAGAGAACAGTGAATTGGGAAACACGAAAAAACTATTAATTACATGAATAGGAAGAGAAAGAGAGAATGAGCCACAGACAGATAGTAGGAGAGCATAGCAGCAAAGTAAGACTAAATAGAGTTAGATCAAGAAATTGAAAACAAGAATTGGTAAGAACTTCCTTTACCTCAAACACTGAAATCTTTTATCAACGCTCCTTCTTTGTCTGGCAACAAAGCGCAGGATTTGGCACAAGGCAGATATACTCTAGGGTAATGCAAAAGATAGGCATGGTGCCTATGAGATTAACAGCTAATGGTGCAGTGTCATTTTCAGTCTCCCTTGGAGTCACTTGTAAAGGAAAGCTGGAGACACAAAACTCAGCTGTCATTTCGCAGCTTCACTGTCTCCACTAAATCTGTACAAAGCATTAAAATCCAATCATCATAGGTGTTATAAGTCAAGAGGGATCACTTGTTCCTTTCTGCTTCTATGCACTAGGCCAACTGCACCTGCCAGGAGTGCAAGGGAAAATAACTCAAGTCTTTTACCATCAGACACTTTATTTGCACTTTCAGCGATGACATTATTTTTGTGATGACTATACTAGTTTTATGACAGCTGGATTCAAACTGGTTTATGACTCTGGGCTCACTCCTCCCATGCTGTCATTCTCTCCATTTTCAGCAATATGGCAGACCAGAAAGGTTCAGAAAACAAGGAAGCAAACAGCCCAAGGAGGGAGAAACTACATTAGCTCAGGCATGGGAAGATCGGACAGGGGAAGAAGTGGAAAAGAAATGAGATCAGGGCAGGCTTGTAGGAGTGGGTAGAGTGAATCTGTTTTCTCAGATCTGGAAGGCTTAAGCTAATGCCCACAGATTGCCATCTCTGTGGTCATTTTGGTCATTACGTCTGGTATCTTTAATAGGAACTTAAAATCCCATTTAATCAGTTAACTGGTTACATTTTACATTTAGCCAGTTAATCGCTTAAACAGGGTGGGTAGAGAGACTGGAGCAGCTCCCTCCCTGGGATGGGCTGCTCTGTCTGGGCTGGAGTGCATTCCCCATCCTCCAGCCTGGCTAGGCCCACCGAACCACACTGCAGGCCGGGGACTCTCTGGCCAAGCCAGGCTCACTGCATTGTAGGCTGGGAGCTGCTTCAGCCTGGCTGGGCTGCCGGTTGATCGTAACTGGTAAGCATCTCTGGTTAATCATCAGATGATTTTCCGGAAAATCTTGCCAGCTGTCTACACTGGCCGCTTCAATTTCCAGAAAAGCACTGACGATCTAATGTAAAATCATCAGTGCTTTTCTGGAAAAACTATGCTGCTCCTGTTCGGGCAAAAGTCTTTTTTTGAAAGACTTTTGCCCGAAAGGGCCAGTGTAGACAGCATAGTTCTGTTTTCCGCAAAAAAGCCCCAATCACGAAAATGGCGATCGGGGCTTTTTTGCAGAAAAGCTCATCTAGATTGGCCACAGACGGTTTTCCATAAAAGTGCTTTTCCGGAAAAGCGTCCTGCCAATCTAGACGCACTTTTCTGAAAATGCTTTTAACAGAAAACTTTTCCGTTAAAAGCATTTCCGGAAAATCATGCCAGTGTAGACGTAGCCAAAGTGCTTAACCTTATGTATCCTTGTCTCAAAGTGTGGCCAGAAACTCCAAACATTTTTTTACCTAAACACTTTAAAGAGTGCCAGAGCAGTGCAGAAAATAAGTATTGTCTCCTGTAGGCTGATGTTTTGTTTTGTTGGGTGGTCTAATTCCCTGACTGACATACATGCCTCTGCCTGCTTGTTTTTCCCTTTGATATTTTCATTCCCTCTGCTCCTTGTTTCCCACCCCCTTCCCGTTTTCCTTCCCCCCTCTGTCTTCTCCCCTATTTATTTTGGGTTTACACATCCTAAACTCAAAACTCCAGTCATCTGAAGAAGTGGGCTGTGCTCATGAAAGCTCATGATACCATCTACATGTTTTCTTAGTCTATAAAGTGCTACCAGACCTTTTGTTGTTTTTTAAGTTTATTCTGCAAATATAGTAGATCATTTACCCACATTCTGGGACAAGCTTTGCAAAGGCTTTGTGATTCAAGTCCCCCAGCAAGCTCTAATAATGGGGACAATTTCATCTCTGGAATAATTCAGTTGAAGGTAAAGAATTTACACTAGGAGTGGCCTTTGCCTTACGTTGGCCTCTTTGGGTATGTCTACACTTGCCCCCTATTTCGAACTAGGGAGGCAAATAAAGCATTCCTACTTCAAACTAGGGGGCAAGTGTAGACATACCCTTCTAGAGGGGCAATTAAACTGAAAGAATCGCAGCATGAGAGAGGTGTGGGCAAGACATCCATTGTCAGGACAATTTCTGATTTTCCACAGGTGGCGAGGGCAAGGATTTGAAGGCTCCTCCATTATTTCCCATGAAGTTTAAAATCACAGAATCAGAACGTGCAAATATTGAGTGGAGAAATCAGTGGCAAAGGGTGTGTCTTGCACGTAGACTCAGAGGGGAAAATGTATTTGTGTGGTGTTCTCTGGCAGGGAGAGTGCTGATCTGAAGCAGAACTATCTGACTACACTGGGGAGCTGATCTGAGAAGAGGGATTGATTATCCATTACCCCATATTGATTATCCATTACCCCCATCAAGAGATGCTATGCTTTAGAATTTCTTCGGACAGCAAGGGCCTGATTTTCCACCTCATGTGGACTTTTACAGTGGGGTGACATCGATGTAAAACATGACCACTCTGATTTGGTAACATTCTGCACCCATCCTGCACGGAGGCAAATGGTCACACTAGATTTCAAGAATGGAGAATTAGACCTTGAGGATTTTAGAAAAGCAAAAGTACATGAGCCTTCCCCCCAGAAAGTAACTCTTCTGTCATCTGTTCTTTCCACGACAACCACCATATGAAGCAACCACTGGGGTACAGATGAGTTCCAAAAAGGCATGTTTACTAAACATACACAAAGAGCCAGACCTAGCTACATAAATACTTCTGCACTGAGTGGTTTCTGGCTGCCTCTGAAACACAGAACATGGTGAGAGCCACTAAAGATCTCAAATATATTTAAAAGGCCATTACCCTATTCCTACACAATCTAGTAACAAGGACTTTTTGCCACTTCTTTTCCCTTTTCATCCATCTACTCTCTCTGTATTGTCCAGCTCACTGGTAGTCCATACCAACAAACACAGATTTTGAATATTATAACTATGCTGGGTTTATTTTTGACAATAATTCTCTTCAAAGTGAGGAGACATAATTAAATACAGATAAATGTAGGGGAAGGAAAAGGAAAAGGAAAAGGAGAACTTTGCCCCCTCCTGATATTCTCAGCTCTCAGGAAATGCCCTGAGCTGAAGTGTCCTGTGTCGTGGGAATCCTGGTGAGGTGTCACGTCTTTTTTGAGTTTTCTGTGACATGCAACTTGGAGCCCCCTTTTCTTTTTTTCCCCCTTTCCCATCTCTCTCTGTCTCTCTCACCTCTCTCTGTCAAGTAGAATAGTGATAGAAATGTAGCCATGTTAGTCTGGTGTACCTGAAACAAAATACAGGACTATGTAGCACTTTAAAGACTAACAAGAGGGTTTATTAGGTGATGAGCTTTTGTGGGCCAGACCCACTTCCTCAGATCAAATAGTGGAAGAAAATTGTCACAACCATATATACCAAAGGATACAATTAAAAAAAAGTGAACACATATGAAAAGGACAAATCAAATTTCAGAACAGAAGAGGGATGGGGGGGGGGGGGGGGAGGTAAATGTCTGTGAGCTAATGATATTAGAGGTGATAATTGGGGAAGCTATCTTTGTAATGGGTAAAATAATTAATGTCTTTGTTTAAACTTAGGCGTAAAGTGTCGAATTTAAGCATGAATGTCAGTTCAGAGGATTCTCTTTCAAGTCTGGTGTTAAAAGTTCTTTGAAGCAGGATGCAGGTAATCAAGTCATTGAGACAATGTCCTTTCTGGTTGAAATGGCAAAAAACTGTTTTTTCTTTGTGATCCTGTCTAATATCTGTTTTGTGGGCATTAATTCTTTGGCGCAGTATCTGAGACGTTTGTACAATGTACATAGCAGACGGACACTTTTGGCACATGATAGCATAAATTATATTTCTGGATGAGCAGGAATATGTGTTCTTGATCTTATAATTCACTTGGGGTATGTCTACACTACCACCCTAGTTCGAACTAGGGTGGTAATGTAGGCAACCGGAGTTGCAAATGAAGCCCGGGATTTGAATTTCCCTGGCTTCATTTGCATATTGCCGGGTGCTGCCATTTTTAAATGTCCGCTAGTGCTTCCTAGTCTGAACTACCGTTACTCTTCGTGAAACCTAGTCCAAACTACCTAGTCCGTGCCGCGTGTAGCTGCGCGGCACGGAGTCCGCACTAGCGGACATTTAAAAATGGCGGCACCCGGCTTTATGCAAATGAAGCCCGGGAAATTTAAATCCCGGGCTTCATTTGCAACTCTGGTTGCCTACATTACCACCCTAGTTTGAACTAGGGTGGTAGTGTAGACATACCCCAAGTGAGTTATAAGATCAAGAACACATATTCCTGCTCATCCAGAAATATAATTTATGCTATCATGTGCCAAAAGTGTCCGTCTGCTATGTACATTGGACAAACGTCTCAGATACTCCGCCAAAGAATTAATGCCCACAAAACAGATATTAGACAGGATCACAAAGAAAAAACAGTTTCTTGCCATTTCAACCAGAAAGGACATTGTCTCAATGACTTGATTACCTGCATCCTGCTTCAAAGAACTTTTAACACCAGGCTTGAAAGAGAATCCTCTGAACTGACATTCATGCGTAAATTCGACACTTTACGCCTAAGTTTAAACAAAGACATTAATTATTTTACCCATTACAAAGATAGCTTCCCCAATTATCACCTCTAATATCATTAGCTCACAGACATTTACCTCCCCCCCCCCCCATCCCTCTTCTGTTCTGAAATTTGATTTGTCCTTTTCATATGTGTTCACTTTTTTTTAATTGTATCCTTTGGTATATATGGTTGTGACAATTTTCTTCCACTATTTGATCTGAGGAAGTGGGTCTGGCCCACGAAAGCTCATCACCTAATAAACCATCTTGTTAGTCTTTAAAGTGCTACATAGTCCTCTCTCTGTCAGAGAGTGATGTCAGCTCACTAGCTCTTTTCCATCTCTCATTTCATGGAGGGAATACTTCCAATGATAGACGTCTACAATGATTGTTCTTAGTGTAATTATTAATCTGGAGCTCCTTTCCATGTCTAGAGTCCCTTGATATTTCTAGTTTAGTGACAGTTTAATAGGAAGACCTGAGTGGAGGCACCACAGCCTTTCCTGTAAGAAGTTTCTTGCTCTTTGCATTAGGAGTTTCACTGAAGTCATTCCAGCTACAGCTGTATGACATGGATGAGGCAACAGCTGCTGCTGCTTATAGGGCTCATGTTATACACAGCTCTTATTGTAACATGCTTCTCTCTATCATTGCTTTTGCAATCTCTGATGTAAATCTTCCTGTCACAGGAGTTAACCTGTCTTATTAAAGTCAGCCCTCTCAAAAACACTCAGCCATTTGTGAACTCTCTTCCAACTTGTCATTTCTTTTAGCTGCCATATGAATGAAGGGTTTTTTTTAGTAACACAACTGGACAACTGTAGTATATCACTTTGCATCTTTTGTAGCACTCCAGTGCTGGCCACTAATAATTTCTGATATTCTTGAAGCACCTCCTGAAGACTTTCTTCCTTTTTTCACAATAAGTCATGCTGGCATCATTAGACTAAGAGCAAAAGTTCTTTACTAATCATCCCTAACAAACACGTGTTTCTGTACCACGTGATCATGATCAAAACAGTTTGGGCCACTAATGTGACTGAATTTAAAGGCAAAAAGGGCTAATTCACTTCTAATTGGAGACCTCATCAGAAGCTTATTAAAATCAATGGCCTTTCTGTTGACTTCAGTAGGCTTTGAATCAGGCCCTGGTGTTTTACACTAGGTTGACTTGTTGGTAGTTACCCCAGATTTACATGAGTGTAAGCCAAAGAAGACTCAACTGAAAAAATTCATGATGTGGGGACAGAAGGCCAGCTCCTCTGGTTGTCATCAGAAGTCAGTGGAAATATGATGATCTACACTACCTTTTTTATAATTTCTGTTTTCACAATCTTTGTGATGTTTTATATGTGTTGGCTTTCAGAACAACTGATCTTTTTTTCCTATATAAAATCAGGGTCAGCAGCTTCAGACTCAAAAGTGGTACAATAAAAATGATTGCAATCGTAATGCGAAGAACTCTTGTGAACACAAAGAAAAATTGCAGTAAGGAGCAGGTCTGGTATCAGTGGGTAGCAAGTAGGGCAATAGGCATTGGCCCCACATTGCAGGGAGCCTCACAACATTAAGTTGCCTGGGCTTTGGCTTCAGCCTCATGCAGCAGGGCTCGGGCTTCTACCTCATATAGCCTTGTATTTTGGCTGCCTGTATTTTTGTGCTTGGTTTGAGATGTTTGGCCTGACTAACACAATTGCTGAGCACTCGCAGCTTCAGTTGGCATTAAGGGATTATAAAGTTAGCAAATTTTGGTGATGCAGTTTCCTAGAGTAAACTAGAAAGTATGATTAGTAAACTAGTGAACTAGTAAAACTTTCCTATGATTCTTTGGACAATATACATAAAACATAAGAACATAAGAAACTGTATAGGTACATAAGAACATAAGAAATTGTGTAGGAAGTATAACTCTCAGTCTCAGGCTATGTCTAGACTGCAGGCTTTTTTCGGAAGAAGCTTTTCTGGAAGAGATCTTCTGAAAAAACTTCTTCCGAAAGAGAGCATCCACATTGTCAAAGCGCATCAAAAAAGTGATCTGCTTTTTTGAAAGATCGTGTCCACAGTGAATGGACGTTATCTCGCATATAAGCTGTAATTACTATGGACTGAGTAGGCACCAAGGAACCTGTGCTTTTTCCTCTTTCCTCTTCTTTTCAAAAGAACTCCCTCTTCTCTGTCCACAAACACCTTTTTCCCAAAGAGCTCTTTCGGAAAAAGGCTTCTTCCTCATAGAAAGAGGTTTACCAATGTCAGAAAAACCCCTCTGTTCTTTCAATTTTTTTTGAAAGAATGTGATTGACGTGTGGACATAAGTGAAGTTTTTTCGGAAAAACAGCCATTTTTCCGAAAAAACTCTGTAGTGTAGACATGGCCTCAGAGAACTAAGATGGGGAAGTTACCCTTTCAAATAGAGGGGTGTAAAGGGGGGGGGACATCCACCCCCTCCCTAGTCCCGAAAGGTTTGTGGGGTAGGGCGCACCCGCGTTCAATCCACGGAGGGGCTCCCCGCTACCCCTTGCCCCTTTACTCTCGGCCAATAGGGCGTAGTAGGGTTCCCTTATGCCAGGGTCGCCCTGTTATGGCTGGAACCCTCCTACTTAGACCCTGGGGCCCTCCAAACTCCCAGTCCCCGCAGTCCGCCAAGTCCAGGTCCCCCTGGTCCGGTGGGCCCTCCTCCGGCGGGCTCCCCACCCCGGGGTCCCACGTCACCTGTTGGCTCCTCGGCAGCTGGGGTCGGGCCAGCTCAGATACAAGTTCTCCCCCAGCGGCCCTCGGTTCACTCCTCCGAGCCTCGGGAGGTTGTTGGGACGCTCCTGAGTCCGTCTGCCGCGCACCTCCCAGCGCAGTTCATTGGCCGCTCCCGCGGCCTCCGTGCCCCCTCCTCAGCGTCTCCTGCCCTGGTCTTCTGCCGGCGGCGGCTGTCTTCCGCCCACAGGTAGGTCCCCCCCCCAGGTGTGCCGGCGCCGCATTTAAAAGCGGACACCGGCTTGCTGCGCATGCGCAGCAATACAGCCGGTGCTCCTCTGGCTCTCCACTCACGGTGCGAGCTGCCGGCGCTTCTGGGTCCGGCGCTAGTGACGGGGCCGGCCCATCACAAGGGGTAAATTACTAGAATGAAGCAAGTGAAAAATACTGTAATGATACAGAAAAAGAGAGAACTAACATTTGGATGGAAGACAAAATGTGTGCTGTAACTTTTCAAAAGAAAAGCAAATCAAGAAATAGAAGCTTCCTGGGAAAATACTGAAGCATGTTAAATTTCAGATTCTTCTTTCTGATAAATATTTCTGGCTAGAGGATGCAGTACCTAACTTAGTTTACTTAAACTAAAACAACACTAGTGTTCATTATCCAGAGGTTATTTAGGCACCTAAAATAGGATAGTTGTTGCTTTAGTGGAATAGTGCCAATGAGGATAAGTAATAAATCCTTGAGAAAGAGCATCCCCATCAAAATAGAATGACTTGTGATTAATTATCTACTGTTCCAAGTAAATTATCTTGTACTAAATCAGCTCCATGTGGATCCTCCATAAACAACTAATTTAATTAATTAATCCATCATTTCTGATAGGGAAATGATGACCAACCTTTGGAGCTAAATATGGTGTGAAAATTTATTAGTGAATGTTTGAAATAAATTAAAAGCAAAGACAAATTTAACAAATTAAGACATATTAAATCCAGGGATCAAGGGCGGGTTGTAGAGAAAACAGGTAACAAACAAGGTTAACAAATAGGCGTAATCCACCTTGTTCCAGATATAGGAGATGAAAATTTAATAAGTAAGACAATATTAATTCATGGGGTCACCACCCAAGAGGTACGATAGAATCTCTCTCTCATAACACAGATCATAAATCCACGGGTGAAGGACCCTATGGTGTAGTCCTGTCCCATGTCATTTTCCTTCTGGTTCAAGATCTAAAATAACAACAGCAATAATAAAAAAATTATACTACAACTAACCCAAAGGCAATACTTTTGATGAAAAGTACTGAGTCCTATGTGGCTTTTAGAAGAGAAAGGACTAAAAAAGAACCAATGGCGGGAAGCTAAAGCCAGAGAAATTCATATTGGAAATAAATAATATTTTTTAACACTGGCAATGATTAACCATTAGAACAAATTACTAAAGGAAGCGATAGATTCTCAATCTCTGTATGTCTTCAAGACTCTGGCTATGTCTATACTGGGAAGGTTTGGCAACAAATGTGCCGTTGATATGCAAAAGTTGCCAAAAGTGAAAACTGGTCAAACTGGTTTTTCTGCCTCCCTTTGTCGACATTTCATGGCCATATTGCTAGCACCCTGATGACAGACAGAGCAAACCAATTAGGTAAGCATCCCATAGTGCAGTGTTGTGGGAAGGGAGAGCTAATCCCTGTGCTTCTTGAGATTCCCTCATAGCTCTGTGAGCTCTCCATGCTAAGGAATGTCAAAGCAGCACAGCAGTTTCTCCAGCCCTCCCTCTTCAGCAGCAATCTTCCTGCTGCTGTGTTCCTAGCAGGGCAGAACAAGAGCATTTCAATGATTTGTTCTTTGTCCGTTAAACAGAGCAGCTCACTCAGCTGTCAGATACTTTCTGGAGCTTAGGAAAGGGAGGGACGCATGTTTGGAGCTTAGGAAGGGGAGGGCAACAGAAACCACAAAACACTGAGTAGAGCCATCAGAGAAGGCTTTGTGGGATACTGACGGAAGCCAGTTCTCTTGACAAAACAAGAAGCAGAGTCCATATTGGCTCTATATCGATAATAAAGGAAGGGGAAAAGTCAAAAGTCTCTTGCAGGTGTTGAAGTTTTTTGTTGCCAAAACTGTGTGTCCTTCCTGACAAAAATCGCGTTGCAGTGTAAACGCTCTCACTGTTTTGTCACCAAAAGGCAGCATTTGGCAACAAAATGTGCCAGTGTAGACAAGGCCTGGATGCCTTTCTAGAAGACACATTTTAGTCATACAACAAATAGTTGGGCTCAATACAGGGATAACTGGGTGATATTTAAGGGCCAGATTGGCAGTTGCAAGACGACCTACTGGTTCCATCTGGCCTGAAACTGTATGAAGCTCTAAATTTATGATGACTTAGCAATAACCAACTGCCACAGATAAGGCAGAATCTAAGAATGATTTACTTAGATTTGTGATTGATTGGTGCCCTACTCTATTTTGCCATCTGAGACAACTGAGGCACTGTGGTTTATCTCTCTCAGGAGGAAAGGGAATTCATTGTCCAGGCATGTCTGTAGAGAAAGGAATGCCTCTTCCCTAATGTCTCTTCCTAAACATAAGGCAAATTGTGATTCTATGTATGCACAAGTGTCTTTAAATATTTGGAGTGCATGGGTTAGCAGAGACTGAAATATCATGCCTATCAGGGAGGCCACATGAGAGAAAATAGCAAAGGATCTGATAGCAGGTTCCTTTTAAGATGTACAGGAATAGCAGCATGCATCTCTGTCGGATCATATGGATGAAATTCCTTGGGCCTGAATCCCATAGCGAGTCTTCAAAATTCCCCAGCAAACAGCATTTTTGGGGACTACTATATTTCTATAACAGTTTGTTATGTAATCACTTACATCCCGCCCCCCAAGTCACGGTGTTTTAGAGAGTGAGCCTCGAAAAACTTCACAGTCCATTCACATTTAGAACTGACTTCTGGTGTCAAATACTTTTATGTTCCAAATTAATAAACATTTGCACTTGTTATTGGGTTATCTGTTGCTGAGCTGGTCCTTAGTCTTCACTCCTTCCCCCTTGCTCCCACCACAAAAGGGCTCCATAATCATATATCTATTTGATAAGAGGCATTCTTTTTTTTCCTCACTGACTTTTCAAATGAGATCCATGATGGTGGTTGTCACCATAATTACTGATAAATCAGTGTAACTTGATACTGTCCATATCAGTTGTAGCTTCAAATCTGGCCATTGTCCAATTTTATTTCTCAAAGCTTAAAAGACATTCCCATTCCTTAGGGTCAGGAGAAACTTTAAAACTTCACAATTCTGTAGTGGTACTATTTGGAAGTTGTATATATTATATCTGTTTTATGTGTGATGCTTTTCTTACACACATACATGCGCTTCAGTGTTGTTATATTCAGGTATTTAGTAATACTTGAGTGTAACTATACTGAAGTAGTATGTTTTATTATTAATCTATACCTGTTAAAATAAAGATTTTGGTTGTATTTTTTCTTTTCATGCCATCTGTACACAGACAGAGTTAAGTTTGTGTTCATTTTGGTTACTGAGTTCCAGGGATTTCCAGGGGCCTCTTGAGTCCTGTCATGACTTAGAGCAGTGGTTCTCAAACTGAGATGTAGGGCCTCATGGGATGCATCTACACTTCACCATAACTCGAAATAAGATATGCCATTTGAGCTATGCAAATTGCGTATCTTCTTCCGATGCTATTTTGAAATAGCTTATTTTGTCATTTGGCACTGTCTATACAGCACCAAATTTCAGAATAAAGTACTATTCTGAAACATCCCTTACTCCTCGTAGAATGAGGTTTACAGGGACATCCTATGAAGATGTGGGATAGCTATTTTGGGATACTCCAGTACCCCATGAGTATCTGCAAGCAGGTTTCAGGAGGTCTGCCAACCATTAGACTCATGAGAGCTTAGGGCAGAAAGCTGAAGATCTCCAGCGCAGGACTGTAGTCCACGTCCCTGAGATCCAGCACTGGGGCTGAAGGCAAAGCCCGAACAACTTAGCTTTGCAGTGCTCCATGTGTCATAAAGCCCTGGTTATTTGCCCTGCTTACTATCCCTTACCACCACCCTAGCTTTTATACAAAGAAAACCAGTTGTTCTGGCACAGATGAGCCATGGAGTTTTTATAGCATGTTGTGAAAGAGGATTCAGAAAGAAAGGCTGAGAACCCCTGGTTTAGAGCATCCTCTAAGTATGGCCCTCCAAGGGCTACTGTGCTAATCAGGGATTGCTGGATTTCAAGGATGCTCTGGCCATACTCCTTTCTCTCTGTCATGTCCTTGTCACACCTCATAAATAGGGGCCTACAAGAGCAAATGGCATAGCAATGACTATGGCAGCTCTTTCCGTCCTCGGGATTCACATACACTAGGGAATCTCAGAATAGCTAGATTCCCCAGATTTTGGGGTGCAACTGGGAGGTAGAGAGATAAAGATCTGTCCCAGATTTTTATCTTTTAAAAACAAATCTTATACAGTGACTAGCCTCTAATATTCAGCAGCAGTGAGTTTCCAAGCCTGATTGTGTATTTCCTTTAATCCAATTTAGGCTTGCTATATTATAACTTAATTGAGTTACTCTCTGCTTCTTCTATTAGGAGATACGGTAAATAGGAAGGCCTGAGTAGTCCGCTTTACACTATCCTCTATTTAAAATATAAAGATTATGGGTAGAATTTTCAAAAGCTCTGGCTCTATTCTGATTGAAACTGTTGGGATTTTTTTCACTGAATTCTGTAGGAGAATAGTTAGGCCAATGCTGTGTGATTTTGAATATCCCACACAATGTCCTCTCTAATCTTCTCAGTGCTGAGTTTAGAAATGTTCCTCTCAACACACTTATTTCACTAATAATTTACATTGACCATGTCTGCTCCTTTTCTGTCTGAGACTGATATTCTCTAGAAAGTTCACATGATAAAATATTCCTATTTGAGCAATGCTTCTGAGAAAGAGAGAGATAGTCCATGGGTTCAGGCACTAGCCTAGGACTTGGAAGAGAGGCACTCAAGTCCCTGCTCTGTCTCAGACTTCCTGTGTGACACTGAGCACTTCACTTAGCCTCCTTATGCCTCACTTTTTCATCTGTAAAATAGAGATAATGGCACTTCCCTGTCTCCAAGGAATGTTGTTAGGATAAATACATTAAAGATTGTGATGTGCTTAGATACTATGGTAAAGGGGGCTGAACAAGCACCCATTGTAGATAGATATTTCTGAATGATGATGATTCTCTAATAGTGTCAGCGTTTTGCAGGGCACTACAGAGTTTCACAGTAGATGAATGAACTGTGTGACAGGGAAATAGAAGCTGGAGGGGCTGATATCCCTTATGGGTCAGAACCCAGAGAAGCTCATTGTACACACACATTTCTGCCAGATTCTTCAGCAGGAATTTGATTTATTTATTGAGCTGGTGAATGAACAAAGGCAAATCTTTAAACAGCTCCAGACTGTGTGTGGCTGATTTTGGGATTGCATGAGAACAAAACTCCTGTCTGGAGTATAGAAATCATTTTGCATGGGCAGATGGAATGCCTATTGCTAGTTATTTGCTTTTATTAACGTTCAAGGAAATGTGGTTGGAAGAGGTCCATTGTATGATCCATAGACAGAGTATGGAAAAGTTCACAAGAAGCAGCAATCGAACAGTGGGTCTGTGGCTTCCTCGTAGCAGCTGCAGTTTAACAAAGATTGAGATGTTTAACTTTTTCAGCCATGTTCTGCCAAATTTAAAGATCATTCCTAGTTGCATTTATAAAAGATGACTGGTGTTCACTCAGATACTATGAAGGCTTCCAAGTACAGTACAAGCTACTGTAGACGTACGTAAAAATTAATCCCAAACTATGTGATAGAACCTTCAGGATATAGGAATATACCGCACCCATCCATTGTATAATTCATGGCCCAAGAGCTTCATTTATAAACCTGTGAACATTCTCCTTGTACCTTAAAAGGAAATGCATAATGAATTGCCTGCAGAAAGTGCAGTGATCTGTACAGAGGAGAAACCATAAAGTGTTGAGGACACTGATTAAGAGATGTTCGGAAATACAATCCCAGCACTTCTACTTCATCAGCTACAACTAAAAGCAAATTCATCATTTGACCTGTGGGGACAGCAGTTCTCTCGGGATAAAGATTCCAGATGGAGAAGTTAAATGTTCCCTGACATTAACATTACCGAGCTGTATGATGTTGATATAAAAGGAACGACATCCTATAACAAACTCATTCCGTGTTTCCTTACATGTGTTTCTACATATTTCCAGTGTAAGTGCTCTGTTTAATAATGTGCACTGGAGTGAAATTTACTTTGTGGAGAAAGCATTAGTACAAGCTTGGACATGAGCCACCTTTGTGCAGTACACCACAAGCTGTCAGTAATACAGAAGAAAACACCAGAGACTATCGTGAAGTACATCAGGCTGTATAAACCTGGGAAACAATGCTCCCTGGTAAAGTGACTGATTACATTTGTTTTGTCCGCCCCTTTTTGCTTCTAGCACAACAGGATGGAAGAAGTGCTCAGCTTTAACTGTCTCTGACTTCCATGGAAGGACCTCATCACCGAGCAGGACATACTCCAAGGCTGCCTGAAGCACATGCTTAAAGTTAAATATGTGTCAAGGCTGTGCTGAATCAGGACCTGACCCTGCAAAGTTCTAGGTTGTTTGGTTGCATACAGCATGTCTTTCCAATGTGTGGGGGGCAGAGGCAACACATGGGGAGGAAGGGGGCATGCAGAGTCATGTGCCCTCCAGCCCCAACTTGCTGCTTGACTTGTATTGAGCATGCTCAAATGGACTGAGCATACTCAGTATAGGGTTGCCAAATGGTTGAAACAAAAATACCGAAACCCCCTCCCCCCAAAAAAAACACCAGGAAAAATTCTGTTGAAGGAAAAAAAAAGGGGAGGGGGGACCAAAATTGTTGAGCAAAACAAAAGAAAAAAAATTAAATAAAACAGCATTGAAACAGCGTGTCCCCTTGAAGAGTGAGTGCAGGGATAGGAACAGGGGAGCGGTTGAGCACTAAGACCCAGGGGAAGCAATGCTTCCCCTTGGTTGGCAGCCATTTTGTGCTGGAAGCCTTGCGGAACCAGGTAAGCATGGGGGCTGGGGTCGGAGGGCTGGGGGTGTTGGGAGCCGGGGTGGGGAGGCCGGGCGCTGAGTGTTTGTAAGGTTGCCAGGTGTCCGGCATTCTGGCCTCCTGACCGGGGAAAAAATCAGAAAATATCGGATATCTCAGGTGTCCAGTATTCTCTGAATTTTTTTACTGGACAGGAGGCGAAAATACCAGACTGTCTGGGTGAATACCGGACACCTGGCAACCCCAGACATGGCTTAAGTTGGCTTCTCTCACTTTGCTCTTCCCCATAGGCCTTCACACACACACACACACACACACACACACACACACACACACACACACACACACACACGTTATTGGCAGGTTTGGGTTTTTTCTGCTGAAGAGGGTAGAAATTCTATATGCATATTGGATAGGTCTTCTGGTGTATTATGTCAGGTTTGGTCTAAAAAATTGTGGGTCTGATTCTCCATTTCATTGCACCTGGTACAGTTATTTACATCTTTGCAAAATTACCAAACAGAACAGTGGCATTTTACATCCACCTGCACTTAGTACATTTTACTTGATAGTATCCTTTAAAATATTCCATTGCTCTTAACATTTAAAATCAGAGTGGACAAAGGCAAGACAGTAGACCTTCATTGCCAGGAAAGGGACCTAATAGGGCTTTCCTTTTTCTAATTTCTGTGATTCTAGGATTAAGTTCTTGTAATATACTGTGGAGTAAGTTAAATTGCCTAAGAAGAAAGGGAGAATGTTTTCTAAAAATTTGGCCTGGCATATAGAAGCCACACCCATACTAAAACAGTACATGCTAATCCATCTCCATTCACAAAACCAGAAGACCCAGCAGACCTTACTAGGGAGAGCTGCTTGAAAAACTGAAAACATTAATTTTCTAAATAAAAATTCAAAATAGCAATTTGTTTGTCTTCCAAAGGACTCAAAGTGGGTCCATTTATTGTTTGTTTTAATCCAAGAAAGTTGATGATGTAAGAATGTCATGTTACCAATTTTTTTCTTTTTTGGTGACAAATGTTGATTTTTTAATAAAGGCTATGGTCTGATGAAAAAATGTTGACCAACTCTATTTCTGTATTATTTGAAACAGACATACTATTATCCTTCAATGGCACCTTATAGTGTCAGACTTTTATATTGAATTGCACTGCTTGTGTGACACCACCACAGTCTGAGATAACATATGCAGGGAAAAATCATGCACAAACAGGACTTTGGTTACAGACCTGTCCTTTGAAGCTTAAAACTGTGGGCTCCAAAACCAGGCTACTGGGGTGGGTAAATAGACAGGAGATGAAGAGGTGTTCAAATTGAAATCACTAGTCTTCTGCCCCACACAGAGGCAGACTGATACTGGATATCATTCACATTCCCTTCCAACTACCACCTGAGACTGCCAAGCTGAAGGCTTCAGGAAGTGAGCACACCCAGCTTAGAATAGCCCCTGTATTATTTGTTTGGAACACAGGAAATTAAAAAACAAAAAACCTGAGGGCTGGCAGTTTCCCTTGCTTTACCTTAGGCAAGCACTTTCTTTGCTCATATAATGATTCCAAGCTGCTCCAGAATGGAATGTTTTGCTACACCAGAAATCTGCCTAGGCCATACGGTAGCCACTATCCCCACCTGACACCTGCACATCATACAGAAGTCACTGTATGATGAGGGAAGTCTGTGTGGGCTGACAGAGATCAATGATCAGCCACTTCATTACATTACTGTAAATTAAAAAGACTTTCTTCCACAAAGAGTGTTTTCAAACTACCAACAGTTTAGTTTCTCTTGTTTATTAATAATGAGTGTTAAAATATTTATTTACTGGCCTTGTCCTCATTGTCATATGCTGGAAACACATTGTAGGGAAGTGTTAAGCACCTGATCCTATAAACCTATCATTATGTCCTGTATTCTTTATTCTGCTATAGCAAAAGATATTGCAATGGATAAGTATTGAAACAAATTAATTAATGCGCTATTGACAGCCAAAAAAAAAAGATACCAGATCCACAGCTAATCTAGATCAGTGCAGCTCCATTGGCGTACATCTGCTAAAGATTTTGCCCCAGATTTTCAAGTCTAAATCACCACCAATAATGACAAGTAAAAATAATTTAGCCATAGTAGTAATAATACTTGGCTCTTGTATTATACATTTCATTCACAGATCTTAACATGCTTTACAAAGAAGGATAATTATCATTGTCCCCATTTTCCATGCACAGAAACTGAGACAGAGAGCATTTAAGTGACTTGCCAACATCACATACCAGGTCACTTAGGGCATGTCTACACTAAGATATTATTTTGAAATAAGTAAAATCAACATAACTCCCAATATAAGAAAATCAAAATAGCATATCCCCACTATTAGTCAGAATTATTAGTCAGAATTATTTCAAAATAGCGTGTCCACGCTGATTAGAGCCTGCCTCGGACTTAGAGCTCCCGGCAGCACTCTGGGGAAGGCACCCTGAAGGCGGATACTTCTGTGGCTGCTTGGTCAGGCAAGCTGCAACATGTGCTTTCAAGGCTCCTTCTCTATGGCCGTGTCTCACACTCCTCTCCTCCATTGCCTCTCCCCTCACGGGACACAGAAGGGACACATTGTGCTCTGGTTGTAATCAGAAGTGTCTCCATTCCACGAAAGAGGCTGATCTCAGTCTGTTTGTCAAGCCCCAAGTAGATATACTAGAAATCTCATTCAGAAGACTTACTGAGGGTATGTCTACACTACCACCCTAGTTCGAACTAGGATGGTAATGTAGGCAACCGGAGTTGCAAATGAAGCCAGGGATTTGAATTTCCCGGGCTTCATTTGCATATTGCCGGGCGCTGCCATTTTTAATGTCCGCTAGTGCGGACTCCGTGCCCCGCGGCTACACGCGGCATGGACTAGGTAGTTCGGAATAGGAAGCCTAATCCAAACTACCTAGTCCGTGCCGCGTGTAGCCGCGGGCACGGAGACCGCACTAGCGGACATTTAAAAATGGCGGCGCCCGGCAGTATTCAAATGAAGCCCAGGAAATTCAAATCCCAGGCTTCATTTGCAGCTCCGGTTGCCTACATTACCACCCTACTTCGAACTAGGGTGGTAGTGTAGACATACCCTGAGAGATTTTCAACCCAGTTCTGCAGACTCTGTGTCATTTGCCTTACACACTACGTTCACATCCATGTGAATCCATTGACGTCAGTGGGATGATTCCTGGTTCATATTGGTGCGAGTTATGGGAGAACTGGACTCAAAGTTCTGTGAGTTTGCATAATTTTCTCCCAAAATTCATATATTTTGGATTCTATCCAAACTCTGAACCTTCTGAGACTTGTTTAGTCATCCTGTCAAATGCCATTGTCATTTTCTCTGCCTTTGCAAGACTGATTCAAGGAGTGGATGAGCAGGGCAGACACCCATGGCACCATTTTTCAGAGAGCACTACAGTGCGGGACTGCTGAGCTGTGGATGGTTGTTTGTTGCTTGGCCACTTAAGGGAGGTATTCTGTAAACATACGGCACTTTGGCTGGCAAAACAGTTAGTGCCCTTGCATATGTAATTTGGTGTGTCTCACCCCTGAAAGGTGATAAGATGGTGCACTTATTCTTAGTTGATTGCTGAAGGCAGGAAATGGCTGTGATCCCTGGAGGGGATTGGCGATTTACTTACGGTTCTCCAAGTTTTCAGAGTCCCAGGGAAGGAAGGGCTTGTCTGAACATGCAGGAGGCTGCTTGTACTTTGTCTACATGTTCCTCGACAAAGTTCACTTTAATGCCCATCTCTGCTAATTATTAATAGATATAGATAAAATGAGGATTAACATTAGTTCGAACAAAGGGGTTTGATTCGAACTAATGCAGCCCGGAGCGCACTTCCTGGTTCGATTCAACTGGCGATCAGAATAGCGTGCAGGTGAGATTATAGTGATGAAGCACAGGATATTTAAATCCCCTTTTCATTAGCAATTTTGATCGGCTACATTTGCATCCCTATCTCGAGATAGGGAGCAAGTGTAGACATACCCTGAGTCCCTATTGTGCTAAGTACTTGGTTCAGAGGGCTCCCTAGCACTATCCAAATTTCTATAGTTGACAGTAATTAAGTTGCAAATGATTTTTTCCCCTCCATGTGTTTTCACTTTAGTCTTACGGCAGCAATTTTTCCTGGCATTTGATTGAGGACAAAAAGAGATGTAAGTTGTTGGGGACAGGGAACAAAATGGGGAGTGTATTCTTTGTTCCCACGTCTCTTGAACAAGGAATGAATCAGAAAAGTTGCTATTGCTCTATTTTTCATTTGTGAGGATGCTTGGGACTAAACGTTATAAGGATTTAAATAGGGAGGGATTTGGTGTATGACCAAGACAATGAAGACAACTGTGGTTCTAAAAAACAAAAAGGATCAGGTAAGTTCAGACTGCTGGACCTGGTCCTTGCTGGGCTGGGCTGGACTGGGCTGGCCAGGAATTAGGGGAATTTTGTAGTGATAGATACTGGTTCCTGACTCTCCTATTGGCATCTAGGAGTTTTAGGGGTAAACAAAGCTCCCTAAAACAATCCCATCTCTTCACCAAGCCATGGGGATTGGGGCAGCTTCTTAAAATATAAAACTATTCCTCGGTTCTTCTTGGCAAGGTGGCAGAGCTGAGGTGTGGCTCACTGAGGGATGGCAGTCACTGGATAGTGAATATAGTACACTTGCACCTCTTTAATCCAGCAACCCTGGGAAATGGGGTTTGCCAGATTAAACATTTTGCCAGGCCAGGGAAGAGGTGAGAGGGATGGGGATTGGGTGCTTATCTGGCACTCCGTGTCCTCCTGGGCTCCCAGGCACTGCCTTCTGCTGCTGTGAGAGTGGCAGGGAAAAGCCTCTGGCAGAGTGTGTCACTGCACTTCTGTTTCCTCAGCTGGGGGGAGGAAGAGTGTGCAGTGCCACTTCTGCCTCCGCCACCCAGAGTCTGTACTATGGGTGTTCCCAAATTAGGGACACCTGAAGTATGGATACTTTAGTGTATTGCTCAGTGACATTTCACTTGTAGCATCCCATTGCAAGACTGGGTCTTTAACACAGGTGATATTTCACTTCGCTGTATGGGTGCCATCTTCAGTGTCCAATGACTGCTGTCCTTGGCTGAGCACCGCCAGGTCCCTATGCTCACAGAGAGCTGCAGTGAAATCATCCCTTAAGAGGACCAAGGCCTCAGGGCTGTTCTACATGAGGCAGTTGCAGTTGCAGAAGTTTAACTGAAGGTGTGATTTTTCAGCCCGTTTAGTTAAACTGGTGCAAAAGGATTATGTGGACATTCTTATTTCACTTTAAACCAGGTGTATTTCACTTTAACTTGAGTCTGTTGGGAATCACTCTAAGCCACTGACTGGAACCATTCTTAAACGAAAAAGGAGAATTCATGCAGGTGTTTGCATCATTTAAGCTAATTTTGTTTAAAAAATGATGCAACTTCCTTGAGAATATGTAAGGTCAAACATTTTGCTGAGGTGTTTTTCGACAGGGTGGGCAGTAATACATTCAGTAAAGAAGGTGTCCATCACTTTTGTTCACATCACGCACAATGTTACTAATAAAGAAATATTACTAAAAACTATCATTTCCAGCTGTGCTTCAGGTTCTTTCTTGTAAAATCAAACTAGCCAGGCTAATCCAAGAGTCACATTCTTTTGGATCTGTGTGAGAGAGTGAACAGACTGGTGCTGCTTGAGTAACCACACTAGGTGTATGAGTTACACTTGCACACCACTCCTCACACTCATTTTACAAGGTTCACAGCAAAGCACACGTAAGTATCAGAAATCAGAAGGGACTTGTAAAAGAGCAAAGGTGGAGCAAAGGCTGCTGGAGCAAAGACCGAGGCTATGTTTACACTACAGTGATCTATCGGAAATATCTATCTTTTTCTGATAGTTTTTTTGGAAGAGGCTTTTCTGAAATTTGGCCTGTCTACACTGGGCCAAATTTCAGAAAAGCCTCCTCTTTCAGAGGAACCCTTCTTCCTCATGGGAGGAGGAAGACAGGTCTTCTGAAAGAGCGCATCTGCTCTTCTGCAAAAAAAAGCAGAAGAGCAGATGCGTTCCCTGGGCACCGCGGAGTTGTAGACATAACCTGGGAAAGAAATGCCTCAAAGATACCTGCTGTAACAATGAAAAACGTAACAGTCACTGTCAATCTTCAGGACCCCAATTCTGTAAACACTTAAAGCACACCAAAAACACTGGGTTTCAGTGATGACATTAGCTGTTGCAGGGGGAAAACAACATCCTGATCTCAGGTTTGGCAGATCTATCAAAGCAGGATGTGATATTTCAATCACTTTGCTTTAGTGAAGTCCACACATATTTTCTGCTATTTCACTGGGGGTTCTTTACTCTTTCTAGTTTACAGAAGTTTTTAGTTCACCTTTACTGCTTGGAAAATTAGCTCTTTATTTCTTCCCCTGTATGCAGTGGTTCAATTGTGGGTATATTTTTCTGCTTTACAGGTAAAATGGGACAGAGGAGAAGAAATAGGACTCTGGAAAGGAGCTAAGGGTGAATAAAGTAGCAGTTTAAGGCCCATTACTGCTTAATTCCAAGCCCAAATGATGAGTAACCTGTAGGGAGTCATCATGGGTCTGACCATTAAAGACCCCTTTGACCCAGCGTCACTGTCTGATTTTGAACTGGACACTGCTAAAGCTAAAGAAAGGCACAAGTCGCCTTGAGCAAACAAGCCACTTGCAGAGTGTGCTGTATGTTATGTGTCTGTAAAGACTGTGGGCACACTGACTGTACACAACACATTGCAGACCAGCACAGGGTTTACACTCTCATTTTTCACTTATTCATTGGGAGTTTGGTTACATTTAATTTTACCAAATATTTTGCATTATGAACTCCAGCTAGCTTTCAATTAATATTACACACATGCATATATACAAAAAAGTAATTCTCGGTCTTCGTTTTCTGTCTTTTCTTTTGGTGTGGCTGAGCACCTTTTGCATGTGCTGAACAGCCAGCCATGGCATATAGAAAGTACAACTCTTCTGTGTAATGAGCAGAAAGTCAGAGTCTCTGTCTCTGTGCCTAGGTCCAGACAGGTTGGCTTAAAGCACATGATCCAGCGACACACATATGTATAGCTGGATTCAGCTTACCTGAAGCCGAGCCGCCGCAGTGTCTACACTGTGGCAGGCTGATGGGAACATACACTCCCATTGGTTTCCCTTACTCCTCACACAATGAGGAATATTAGACGCCAGTGGGGGTTGCCCTCAGCATTTGATTTTGGGGGGGTACACTAGACCCACTAAACATGGGCAGTTGGTGAAGCTTCCACTTGTGGAGGTAGTAGATTTCTAGCTTAGGCCCCACCCCCTTCCCACAATCTCTCTCCTCTCTTCCCTGTGCATCCTATGTCCCTGCTCGCTGCATGCTTGTCCCCTTCCAGACAAATCCCTGAACCCAAGCAAATTATTTTTTCTGCAATTTCTTTCTCAACAAAATGGAGCATGTTTTGTACCATGTGCCAGACATGGAAAAGGTACCTAATTAACAGCACTAAATTAGGGAGGAGGAGTCATCCCATAAAGTCCCACATTGAAATTATCCTGTCAGGCAGTTGCGGTGGCTACTGCATGAATAATTCAGAAAGATTGTGAAATGATAAAAAACATTTGCAAAATTGCACTTCTCAGCACTTTCCATCTGATGACATCAAAACACGTAACTAAAACGAATGATTGTGCACAAATTCCTGTGAGGCAGGCAAGTATTATTACTAGTCCCTTCTTTTGGATGAAGAAACTGAGCCACAAGATAATTAAGGTTTTTTTAATCATTCCCCTTCAGACCAAGCCTTAAATGATGGGTCCAATGTCACTGGAAGTCTGTGACAGGAAGGCCATTGAGAATCCTCCTCCCCCATCTTCATATTTCTAGCAGATGGGAGCTCAGACCACTGGCTGCATTGAGGTGGGGAGAAAACCCCAACTTACCCCAGTACAGGAACTCCACAGTGAAGCTTCACCTGACCCTAACACAGTGTAAGGGCTGGCCCTGCCCCTATGTGCCAGGCATACCAGGTGTGACTAGGCAGGCTCATCCCAGCATGATCCAAGTGTGGAGGGGGTTAGTGTGGGGGACCCACGTGTGGGGAAGTCTGGGTGTGGGTGGCTTAGTGGGAGATCTGGATGCACAAGGGCTAGTTGAGGGGTTCTGGTGTAGGGGCAATGGGACTCTGCAGAGGAGTTGAGGGGAAGTGGGGTATGATGTGGGGTCTAGGTGCTGAGGAAGTGGGACTTCATAGGATAGGGGATCCAGGTGCAACTTGCTGGGGCTCAGTAGGCTGCGGGTGTGGGGAGAGTGTTGGATGAGTCCAGGTTTAGGGGAGCAGGGCTTGTCAGGGTGAGGGTTAGATGGGCCTGATTAACCAGGGAGTTCCAGCTGCTGCTAAGGGGACACTGCATGCCAGGCCCCTGCTCTGCCTCCCTCCTCCCCCTTTTCTTCTCCTTCTCCCACCCCTCATTCCCCTCACTCCCCATTCCTTCCCCACTGCCTCTTCCCCCCACCTCCTTACCCCCCTCCTCATTCCCCTCACTCCCCATTCCTTCCCCACAGCCTCTTCCCTGCATCTGGACCAAGGTGCAGGGAAGGGGAGCTGGATGGAGTGAGGGGCTGAGCAGGAGAAGGAAGTGGCAGAGCCATGCTTGTAATCCTACAGGAGCCAGTGAGATAAATGGATTTGCAGGCTGCAAAATAGCATGGAGAGTCTTGTGACCACAGCCTCACAGGGAGTTAATGAGCCCCGCCCAGTCAGTCAGGTCCCTGCAGGGATCCCTGAGCCTCTGGCTGGGTGGGGCTGATTAATCACATGTGAAACACTGCTCCTTAGCTTAGAGAGGGAACACTGCTTGAGACTGTAATTGCAGCTTTGTGTCTGTGCCATGCAGGTTCAGGGGCAGGCTGCTGAGGAGGCTCCCGCTACTGTGCCTTCCCAGCCACCCTGGAATCTGAACCCCACTAAACATCCCACAGCAACCCCACATAGCAGTTGGAGGCAAGGGGGCAGGGCCAGCACGGCTGCTGCTTTGGGTAGTCTGTGCCTTGTTTTGCCTTACAGATCAGATGCCCATGCCACTAAATCAAACACTAGAAGATTGACCTCTGCAGGGTCAATCTTCTGTGTAGTGTAGACATGTCCTATCACCATGTACACTGTTCTCATTTAGCAGCAATTCACATTCGCATTATGCTGAGGTGAATGGCTACATAAGTTGAAGGGCAATGGGAGATCAGAGCCCTTCTATTTACATATTAAAAAATTAAACACAGATTTGCTATTTTTGAAAATCCTGCTCCTCTTAACAATTCAATCGCCCAAGTAAGGCTGAACTGATATTTTCTGGTTGATCTTCTGACATCTTTAACAAAGGATTTATCTTTATTGTTTCATTAATATTTTCTGTGTCTGTCCATCTTTCTGCAGAACTGGAATCTTCAGTTCACTTTACTTTTCAAGTTGGTGAAAATGTTTCTTTTCTTGACTCTCAAATTTTCTTGACTGAAATGATACAAGCAAAATATCCCTGCAATTAGCAGACCAAATATCAGTGTGAGACCAAGCAAGTATCCAAACTTGGAGATTTTGTGTTAATAAGCGTGGTGGCTGACCTCAGCTTAACATCCCTGACTGTGAATGTAGGATACTTGATTTAAATATGCTGTTCAGTATTGTATCACTCCAGATACACACCCACAGTCACTAAGAAAGTTGTTGCAATGGAAGCCAGGATTATAAACACACACCTGCACAAAACAAAGAGAAAGGAAAAGAAGCCATGGAGTTAGAGAGAAAATTGAAGATCTGTGGGAGACTTGAGTCATAAATTTGAGAGCTTGATCCAAAGTTCAGGGAGTGTGCCGACATGGGGTTTGGGATCAATTGAAAATAAAAACAAACACAAAGTCCAAAATTGCATCTCTCCCCAATACTCTTCTCACATACGCACAATCTTCCTTTCCTTTCCTGTTGCAGACTATCAGGTTTTCTCTTCAGTATAGTAACGGCTGCAAACAGAGCCGTTCATATTTTTTTCATATCCTTGTTGGGACATATTAAAAAAATTGCTCAGTGCAAAGCTGTTTTCCATGGTGTATCGTCCAGACCATAACTTGTGACCACTTCTCTTCCCATCATCCTTTTCTCTCTCTCCCCGATCCACAATGTATCCCCCACTCCAAAGTACAGTATCTGTTTACATGGGCGGGGGGAGTTCATTCTCTGTCATAAGCCCTTTGTTACCTCAGGGGAATAATACCATTTTTAAAGCTTCTGCCAGTTCCAATGGGAATTTCAGGTAGTTGACATCTATTAAAATCCCAGGGCTTCCACATGTGTTAACCTTGTTGTTAACCTTGAGTTGAGCCTTTTATAAACAGACAAAAAGTAGATGAAATAACAGAAATATCAGTGCCAGAGAGGAGCTTAAAGATCATAGAGATTTAGGCCATCACCAGACTGTCACTGGAACAATTCTCAGTACTTGATACATTGAGCAAATAAGAACTCTGGGTGGAACAGAAATGGAACTTGATATTGCCCTGTGATTCCCTACCTTTAGCTGCTTTGACAAAAGGATTTTAAACATTTAATGGAGCTTTCTTTCAAAACAGCCAAATAAAAGTCTCACATATGAAAACAAAACAAAATATGGGCATGACTACCACATGTTCAGAAATGTCTTCTGAAGGATACATTTTTTCCATTGGATTGAGATGGAAGTAAGGAATCAAAAGCGGTCTAGTATACAAAGATTTTTCCACTCCATGTATTAGTTATGCCCCTAATATTTTGCTTGTAATTTGTTTGTGTTTTTCTTTCATAAAAGAGGGTTCCATTCTGCTCCCAGATAAGTAATATCGGGCAGATATTCCCTTGGACATGAATTTCCCTCTCTATTTCCCAAAGTTTGGTCTCTTTGTCAATGCAGACTTTGGTGCAAGACGTGAAGTATATTACCTTCTAAACATGAGCCACAGACTGGTTTCAATGGCTTGACATGATTTTGCTAAAGCAACAAAAGGAAGAACATTTCATGGATCTTTATCATTTCCTTAATTTGTTTTCATCAAATTCAGTGGGACAATGGGTGTGATTTAAATTACCCCCATGAGTAAATGCGGGCATTTTGTTGACACATTGGGACAACATTAAAAGTTGCTTGGATTGTAGAACAAATTAACTTCTGGCTGATATCTCTTATGACAACCTCTTTAGTGAGCTATGTAACAGAGACTGGAAAAGATGCTTGTTGGGTAGTTTGAATGTCCTTCATAAATCTAAAGAAGACAAGGAAAAGCAGATGAATTCAAAGTGTGAGTTCAGCTCATTTTAAATGTATTCCTCCTCTCATAGATGAGGACAATGAGAAGGATACCTTGTAAACAGCTTAATTAGCAATGTTAAGCCTAAATATTCTCTCACACTCGTGTACAAAAAAATCCACTCAAGCTAATGGTGCTACATAAGGGTAAAACTGGAGTCAGAGCAGATTCAGAAAGCCTGACCAATCCATCCACAGGTAGATGCACTGTAACCCTTTGCCTGATTTTGCTGAAATTCACAAATTCACCATCATTTTATGTGTTTTTCAGTGGCTATATTTTGAATGCTTAGGTTTATCATTTGTGCTAAAAACTCATGCCCTGCTGAAAAAAAATGGAGGAATCAACAGGCATATCGTTTCTACAAAATCAGCAACCCCTCACCCCACTTCTCCATCACTGCTCAGTGGGTGAAATCTTTCAGACAGCTTTACTATACGTCTACCTACCTCTCAGGTTCATTTAAGTTATTATTTCTGTGGAGAGCAGCACAGCAGCAAGACTAAACTTGCAATGCAAATGCTGTTATTGAGGACAATGCCCTGGTGAGATCTCTAACACCAAAGATGCTCTCACACTTCCAGGTGGTCCCAATTAATTCCAAAGAGTCAGAGTTCAGCATGTAATCATGGCGTTTGATTGCATGCAGTCCACAAGTGGAAGCCACAGACTTCATCTATTTATCTGTAAATCAAAGTGAAGTTAACCAGCTCTGTGGATCCTGACAGCACTGGTGTGTCTCCTGCAGGGCATTACAAATGATTTTAAAGATGTATGATGTGACTTTGTGTCAGACAGACTGTTTAATCAACAGAAAGTACAATGGTCTGTAGGGAGCTGGATGAATTCAAAAGAAAACACCAACATGATATTTTCTGTCCCTTGAAAACCATCTTGCTGTTTAAAGAACCATGAAGCATTCAGTTAGTGGAACGCTTTTAAAAGCTTTGATTTTTCTGCATAAAATGCCACTTTCAATTTCCTGCTGCCTTTTCTGGGCAGTAACCATATAGCTTGTGGTCAGATGTTGCTCTCGACTACATGCATGCAAGAGCCCTTGAAATCTGTGACTGTTTTATGTGTGTATTTAAGGAAAGAATTTGTCTTTATGTGCAAAATCAGAATGGTCTCTTACTTTGGGTGCTTCAATATTTAGGTACCCCACTTGAGATCTCATGAGTCTGATTTTCAAAGATGCCAACTCTTCTGGTGCAGTGAAAATCATGGAAACTACAGGGCCCAGCACCTCTGAAAGGGATGTCCTGATTTGTGCATCCAGCAACTGAGTGATCATTCTGAACATTTGTAACTGTATTTATAGTCCCCTTTCATTTGCCCATAAATATTGCTGCCTTTGTCAGCTGAATGCAAAGACTGACTGCTCACATCTGACATTGAATGTCACCTCCTATCTTCCACTTGAAGTAGAAGGAAAACATGAAAACAAGTGTCACCACCTGTCTTCCATAACCTGATGTAATATTTAATCATTTCTAGGTTAATGGCTATGGCTGATGCTCATTCATAGGTTACATGCACTATATGACTTTCAGGCTTGGATTCAAAATAGATACGGATTATATTCTGTCATGTTCTGCGGAAAATGGTCTGTAATTTTTGCCCAGCTCTAATTATTGTGAATTAGCTTGTAAGAACTGATTTTAACTATGATGCTTCTCTGCTCTACATTTATTTTTGGGCAGTCACGTGTTTGTGTATAAAATATGCCTTGTAAGTAGAGTTATAGGGAAATGATTTTCATGAAATAACTTAAACGCCTCATCCTTCCATTTCCAAGTCATTAATGCAGATTTGCCTCTGAATTTTGGTAAAGGATTTTGTCTTGGTTTGGGGTTGGTTTGTGTGGCCATATTCAACTGTACTTGTGAACATGGCCTCCAGAGTGGTCATCCTTCCAAAGATGTATAGTCATGGGGCCAGATTTTAATCTCACACAGATTTTGTACCTGTGTGTGGATACTTCCTTTGACTCAATGGAGTAATTCCTGATTTATACTGATGTAATAGAGCAAAATCCACTCCATCGTCCCCTGATCCTTTATTTTCTTTTTTGAGTTTATTAATGATTTTCTTAGCATTAAATTAATTGGGGAAGGAAAAGTCTGTGGATCCCAAGGGAAAGCGAGTCCACCCACATTCCATGCTGTCTGTGTACTGATCCTGTATCAGAAATGTGGAAAGTTTGTAAGACGAAATCTGGAAAGTTTGTAAGACATAATAAATGTAGGGCAGAGAGGTCAATCTGCATCTGGTGCCCCTTTCCATCAGAGTTCAATTATAAACTTCAAACCTTCCTGATATAATCCCAACTCCTTTGAAGAGTGTAACCATATTAGTCTGTAACTTTAAAACTATGAGCAGTCCTGTGACACCTTAGAGACTAACAAAAATATATAGTATCATGAGCTTCCATGGGTAAGACTCACTTCATCAGATGAGTATGGGGTGAGTCTGCTGGGGGAGTCAGTCTCTCTTGGGGTTAGAATTACATATAATGTATGTTGGATTTTCTATGGCTCATGCAGAGGAGGATATTGGTTGCTCTCTGGTGGAGTTAAGTTACTGTTCAGTCCTCCTAACTTTTTTTTTATGCACAGCTGCTGTTCTATCATCTATCCTGACTTGCACCCATTTCTCAGCATGTGGTGAACTAATCTTTGTGGGGTTTCTTGGAGTGCCAGGATGTATAAAGATTTTGGTCAGTTGCTGCTGGATGATTTTTCTCAGGCTGATGTTTGCAGGGATGTTCAGATACACTAATTCCCAAAAGGGAATATGTAAACTAAAATAAGAATAAGAAATGATGACAAAACTGTCCCAAACTCAGGCTTAAACAAATGTTTTCTTCATGCCCAAAATATCCAATAATTTGTATCAATCCAGTAAGTCTGTCCTTCATGATTTTGATAAAAAGAAATTATAGGAAAAGCTTCTTTCATATTTCTGACCCTGCCAAAACTTAGACATACTGGATGTCTCTAAATGAAACTTATACTTGAAATTTCTAGCCTATTACTTTCCCCATTGTACGTGTGTTTGTGTGTTTGCCATTACAGAGAATCCATAGCAAAGTGCTGTGTGTGTTGTTTGGTCATTGTTTCACTTTAGTTAGTTGTAAGGCTACTAAAGAATCTTGAAGGGAGGGCTAGAAAGCCTCGAGGTTAGAAAAAGAAATCCTCTGCACATATACTGAAAAGAGAGATAGGAAAAAAAGCATGCACAGTAACAGTAGATGTTTAATAGTGCTAGAAATGTAGCCGTGTTAGTCTGGTGTAGCTGAAACAAAATACAGGACTATGTAGCACTTTAAAGTCTAACAAGATGGTTTATTAGATGATGAGCTTTCGTGGGCCAGACCCACTTCCTCAGATCAAATAGTGGAAGAAAATAGTCACAACCATATATACCAAAGGATACAATTTAAAAAAATGAACACATATGAAAAGGACAAATCAAATTTCAGAACAGAAGGGCGATTCGGGGGAGAGGGGGAAAGGTAAATGCCTGTGAGCTAATGATATTAGAGGTGATAATTGGGGTACCTCTAATATCATTAGCCCGCAGACATTTACCTCCTCCCCCCCCCCCGCATCCCACTTCTGTTCTGAAATTTGATTTGTCCTTTTCATATGTGTTCATTTTTTTTAATTGTATCCTTTGGTATATATGGTTGTGACTATTTTCTTCCACTATTTGATCTGAGGAAATGGGTCTGGCCCACGAAAGCTCATCATCTAATAAACCATCTTGTTAGTCTTTAAAGTGCTACATAGTCCTGTATTTTGTTTCAGTAGATGTTTAAGTGACTCATACCCAAAAAACACAAACTCAGTGTGAATCTCAGCATATGCTTTGCTAAAACTATGAGCCAATAATTTTATTTTTGGGTGACTGTTCTCTTTCTGCTAATGAATAATCTGCCAGTGTTCTCTGTGGTATTCTTTGTGAGTGAACCAAAGACCAATGTGCCCACAATTTGCTACATGCCCACCATCACTCCAGCTTTAGGGCCTCTCTTGCTTTTGTGACTGCTGGGTATTTCAGTTTGTGAACAGTTCTTCTATTTTAGGACACATAAGGAGAAAACAGTATTCCCAGCCCTGCACACTTGTCAACAAGCCCTTACAGACTGACTAGTCCATCTCTCAGATGACCAAAATCATTAATGTAAATATAAATCAAGTCAAAAATAGAATAGAAATCGCCCATGTTAGCAGGTCATGTTGAGGGTGAATGAGGTGAGGTGACCTTTTCAAACCTATGTACAGACACTACTCTTTAGTCAATGGGAGTTGTGGCTGCTCAGCACCCCTCTGGCTCAGGCCTTGACACCATTACTTCTGAGACATTCATCAGTCTCCCTACTAGAGTTGGGATGAGACCACACAATATTTCTCACAACGTTTACATAAGAACATCAGACCAAAGGTCCATCTAGCCCAGTATCCTGTCTGCTGACAGTGGCCAATACAAGATTCCCCAGAGAGAGGGATCACAACAGGTAATCCTCACATGATTCCTCCCCTGTCACCACCTCCAGAGCAAGAGAGGCTAGGGACACCATTCCTACCCATCCTGACTAATAGCCATTGATGGACCTAACCTCCATTAATCTATCTAGCTCTTTTTTGAACCCTGTTAAAGTTCTACCTTCACTGCATCCTCTGGCAAGGAGTTCCACTGTGCACTGAGTGAAACGAAAGGAAGCTTTTCTTGTTTTAAACCTGCTGCCTATTAATTTCATTTGGTGACCACTAGTTCTTATATTGTGGGAATAAGTAAATAACTTTTCCTTATTCACTTTTTCCATAACAGTCATGAATGTATAGACCTCTATCATATCTCCCCCTAGTCTCCTCTTTTCTAAGATGAAAAGTCCAAGTCTTTTTAATCTCTCTTCATATGGGACCCATTCCAAAACACCTAATCATTTTTGTTGCCCTTTTCTGAACCTTTTCCAATGCCAATATATCTTTTTTGAGATGAGGTGAACTCATCTGTATGCAGTATTCAAGATGTGGGCGTACCATGGTTTTATATAGAGGCAATAAGATGTTTTCTGTCTTATTCTCTATCCCTTTTTAAATGACTCCTAACATTCTATTTGCTTTATTGACTGCAGCTGTACACTAAGTGGATGTTTTCAAAAAATGATCCACAATGACTCCAAGATCTTTCTCTTGAGTAGATGTAGCCAAATTAGTACCCATCATATTGTATGTATAGTTGGGATTATTTTTTCCAATGTGCAGTACTTTACATTTATCAACTTTACATTTCATTTGCCATTTTGTTGCCCAGTCACTTAGTTTGGTGAAATCTTTTTGAAGCTCTTCACAGTCTTCTTTGGTCTTAACTATCTTGAGCAGTTTGGTATTATCTGCAAAATTTGCCACCTCATTGTTTATCCCTTTTTCTAGATCATTTATAAATAAGTTGAATAGAATGGATCCCAGGACAGACTCTTGGGGGACCCCACTACTTATGTCTCTCCACTCAGAAAATTTACCATTTATTCCTACCCTTTAAAGATTAAAGATTAATTTAAATTGTAACCATTTATAGCGCCAAAATTACCGGTACTTGTCCGTGCAGAATAGGGCCCAGGGGGCTGACAACTTCCACAGGCCCCAGGCAATGTGTGTGTGGGGGCGGTTATATGTCTCCAGAAGGGTGGAGCTGCAGATGGAAGGGGCAGGGTTGGGGCAGACAGCCCTCCGTGACATCTTAATGTTTTTGGATACCTATCTATAACGAAGCCACAGCTCACACTTGCTGAGGCAGAGGAACAACAGTGACTCACAGCAGCACATTTAGGCTATGTTTACACTACAGGGTTTTTGCACAAAAACAATCTTTTTCGCACGTCTCAAGTGTGAATCCACATCTCAAGTGTGTTTTTGCACAAGAAAATTGACAGTAAAACAGCAGAACAGAGGGCTTTTTGTGGTGTAGGTATACCTCTTTCTACGAGGAATAACTCCTTTTTGCACAAGAGTTCTTGCACAAAAAGGCATGTGTGGACGCTCCGCAGGGGTTTCTTGCGTAAAAAGAGCCTATCAGAAAAAGCACAGGTGCTCTGATGGCCATTCTGTGAATGGCCATCAGAACTTTCTTGCACACAAGAGTTCATGCAGTGTGAATGCTCTCTTGCGCAAAAGCACATTGCTTTTGCGATGTGCTCTTGAGGTGTGGACTCGCTTTTGCGCAAGAAGTTTTTGCGAAAGATCTCTTCCGCAAAAAGCTTCTTGCACAAAAGCCCTGCAGTGTAGACAAAGCCTCAGTGCTACTCACCATAATAAGAGTATCATCAACCTGGCTCTAGATACTTCAAATGTAAGGTTAATTTTCAGTGGAATGTGTCTGTCACTTATAAAAAAATTCCTAACCCTGAAATATGTAAGCATCACAATGATTATTTTCTGAACTGAACCTGTTCAGATTGATTCCAAACAACCAGAGTTTGAGTCAGTCCAGTGAGGCTGGTAACCAGATGGCTAGTATGAAACAGTAAATTCCAGGCCCATTGAAGTCAACTGTAAAACTCCTGTAGTCTTGAATGGGCCAGGATTTCTCTCACTGAAGGGACTGCAGAGGAAGCTTCACCTAAAAACTGCGATGTGCTAGGATGCTAAATAGATATTTCACTGCTGGAAATCATCTTGCTTTTGATGTTTTTTGTATAAAGGATTAAAGATTACCTCACCTAGTTTGCAAATTCCTGGAAGTGCAACATATTGAAATATTTGCCTACCCAAAGTGGACATGCTTAGCAGATTAGATGAGTCGCACTTGAGTCATATAGATATGTAACACACTCTAAAAACTGCTTGAATGAATGAAAGAAAGAAAGAAAGAAAGAAAGAAAGAATGAATGAATCTGATGGCATATTCATTCCTGTGTATTGGCTGAGCAATACAAATGTTAAAAATGACTAAAATATGGTTGGGTCTGAATTGTCTCTAGAGACTAGGCTGGATTTTGATGATAAAGTTCAGGACATGACTTCTTTCTTCCATCACCACCGTAACAGTCAGGAAATTCCCAACTTTGCCAATTACAGGGCCCCAACCTTAACTCATACACTATGCCTGATTTTTTGTATTTTCCTGCTATTGACAGACTGAATTCAGAGATTTAATAGTATTGTCAAGCTGTCCAGAGATTTTCCTACACCTTGGCTGTCAAAGTATGGATTGGGATCCAGTACTGGGTCACAGAATGTCAGGAACTGGATTGCCTTGCTGTAGGTGCCCAAGAGGAGTGCTAAGCCAGGTTTCCTGCTTGTCCTGGCACTGTATACTGTGCTGTGCCCCAGAAGGCAGTGGGGGCACAGGGCTCCAACCACTGCCCTCATCATGAGCAATGGGTCCCCATGCCCATTGGCAAGGAACTAGACAATGGTAACTAAGAGGGGGTGTTGCATGCAGGAAGAACAATGTGGAATCACTTGCGCACACCCTAGGATCTGGACCTGCTGCTGGCTGCTTCTAAAGCGCAGTGTGGTATGTGCTACCAGGACAGGCAGGAAGCCTGCTTCAGCTTAGCACCCCCACTACACTGATGACCGGGAGCCACTGGAGGTATGCTGTGCCTCAACTCTGCCCCCCCAATCCGCTGCCCCAGTATTGAATTCCCTCCAGATCTGGACCCCCTCTCCCATACCCCAAAATGCCCTATCCCCCAGGCCACTCCAGAACCCACCCCACCTCCCTACCTTCAGGGCATCTTTTATCCTGACTTCCTAATGCCAGAGCCTGCTCCATCCTGGGGAAACATACCCAACTCCACCCCAGAGCCTGCACTCCCACCCCTCGCTATGACTAGACTACGGGGTTTTTCCGGGATATCAGAGGTATCCCGGAAAAACTCCACCGCATCCAGGGAATGCGTCTGCTCTTCTGCTTTTTTTTTGTGGAAGAGCAGGTGTACTCTTTTGGAAGCCCTGTCTTCCTCCTCCCATGAGGAAGAAGGGC